>NW_009636163.1:34038-95835 GCF_000690535.1 Cariama cristata
CCTGAAATGGAATTACTCCCGATGGAAGAATAGGGAACACAAGTTACTGTCAAAAGCAGTAGGATCTCATCAGACCACAGGAATGAGAAAGCAGAAGAACGCACTCCCCTCCCTGCCCCCCAACAAACCAGGAATATATCAGTAGAAGGAAAAAGCATCTGCTTACAAAAAAAAATCCAAAACAAGCCAAACAAACCCCCCCCCAAACATCCCCTTACCCCCATTACATAGGTTATTAGCTTAGTCACTGAAGCAAGACTGGAGTATTTAGGTCACAATAGCTCAACAGCAAGTTACTAGCACACGGAGATAAAAACCCCTGTTATTTCTGAATCAGTGAGGAATCTGAGAAATTATCCAGTAATTTTATCTGAACTGTCAGAGTCCACTCTATGGGGTTATTATTCCCCTCAACAGCACAAAGATTTAAACATCTGTTGAAATTTCTACCACAGGTGTAAATGCAAGATTTGCAAAGAAAAGTGCTATTCCATTAGACCAGTGGTTATAGCTGACCTCTTACCTATACTTTTGCATTTTTCCCATGCCACCTGCCTGGGAAAAATGTGATCACAAACCAATTAATTTATTACTCCTGAAACATGGTTGGGGAACAAGAGAAACTCAGAGTGCACCATAAATCAATTAGTACATTAATTTTACGCAGTAACTCTATTCAGTCCATACATTTTATTTCTCTAGCTTGTTTTTCATACATATTTTGTCACTTTTCCTTAGGGACCAGAGTAGACCAGAGTTTGACAGATTGTTCAATGAAAAATGTTTGCCCATATTAACTGGATGTTTCTGTCCATGACTGTTATCGACAGAAAAGTATTTATGCTGTGTCATTAAGTTTCATCTATGTAGTTCCATAAAAGCTGCTGACATACTGAATAAAATACATTATGAAGAAGTTTGCAAGTGGAATCTGTAGATTTTAGTGATTCTACTGGGGTTTTATTGTGGTGATTTCCAAGATGTATTGGGAGATTTCGTATTTGTTGCCAAGGCAGTGTCTGCCTCCACCTGGCACACACTGATGCTGGTCTGCTGGGAAGCTGCTTCCAAGGAACGAGACAGAAAACGTGGCTGAGAAAATTTCTTTAAAAAGTTTGGTCCTCCTTCAGTACACTTTCTAACTGTTTGAAGATTTCCATAGACTTCAGGCTAGAAAAACATGTGACCCAGAGGAAACAAATGAAGTAGGGGTATACTTTTGCTCTGCAATTCTTACATGATACTTCAGTAACTTAAAAAAAAATAAAATTTCTATGTAATACCTATTTCACCACGTGAATAGTCCTATTGACTGAAGTCCTCTGTAGGCTTTCAAGAACAATATTGTGACCATTCCGCTCAGAACAAATGTGCAGCTTTACACTCAGCTGGGTTTTTTGGTGCGTTTTGAACAGTTTCTGGTTTTGTGCATGTGCACATTTTAACTTGTGTCTTTTGTACTATCCTTTGTAACAACTGTTACAAATGGAACTCATGGGTTTAAAAACTCAAGCTGTATTTGTTGAAGTAAAAGTGACTGCAATGACGTGACTACAATCTGCAGTACTTTCAGAGGTATGCATGATGCTACAGCCAGAGATTCATACTGAAAGAAGGCAAGCATTTTTAACAGTTAAGGGCACTAATGACTGAAATAAAGCATAGAGAAGTGGTAGTTTTATCTTTACTTCTTCAAATAAGGATAGGATGCCTTTTTGCAAAGTATATATAAGCCCAGTTAGCTTGACAAAATGTAAAGAGAACCCGGTAAAATTTAATTACATATATATGAAGAGGTCAGACTAAATAGTAGTATAAATAAAACTGTAAAATACCACTAAGATTAATGGTTTAACTACAAATTGGTGAAGTGTTATTTACATGTGAAATTCAAATGAGGAAAAGACTTATTCTGAATCCCCCTGTATGTCCCAGTCCCTAAATGAATGTACTTGTAAACCTCCCTTGCTTGGCAAGGATAAACGGTTTAAAGAATGTCCTTCCTTCAGGTTTTCTGAAAATCAGCAACCAAACAGAGAAGAAATAATTTACCTACTTATAGATAAGGGAAGGCTACAATATATGCTAACCCTCCATGAAACACAACGAGGTGTAAGATTAAGTTTGAAACTAGGAAAATAGGCCTCATTTTAGATCCACTGCTCATGGAACTAACTGTGGATTTCAGTCACACTTACAATTTCAGCTGACCCTCTGTTAAATGGAAACTCAATTGTACTGACTTTCCCCTGAAACTGTGGGATCTCTGTATCATCTTCATTGGGGCTCTTAATTTTTGCTATTATTCTGCCAACTAGATCAATTCCAGTGTGGTTGTTGTATTCATCCTGTAAGTAAAAAAGACAAAAAAGTCATTTTGGAACATGAACTCAAATAAGTGATCCATTTATATACTGCACTGGGTTTACATGGCAAGCTGCTGGCAGTGGGGAGGCTGCAGGGCGGCCTCTGTGAGGAGAGGCTGGGGCTGCCCCGTGCTCCAACTGACCCACCGTGGGGCATGGCCCAGCCCCTCAGCCAGGGTGGTGGTGCCTCTCGGAAAATATATTTAAGAAAGGGCAAAAATGCACAGGCAGAGGAGAATGAGGGGGTAGGGGAAGAGAAACAGCAGAGGGAACACCAAGGTGAGAGAAGAGGGAGCCAGGGAGGCTTCAGGAGCCAGAGCAGAGATTCCCCTGCAGCCCATGGGGACACCATGGTGGAACAGGTATTTCCCTGCAGCCCCTGAAGGCAAATCTCCCCACGGCAGCCTGGGGAGGACACCGTGCTACTGCAGGTGGGTGTTTTCAGAAGGAATGCAAGCCTGGGGAGAGGGCTCATGCTGGAGCAGTCCATGGACTGCAGCCCATGGAGGGATGCACACTAGGGCAGGGGAACTGTGAGGAGGAAGGAGCAGCAGAGAAGAGCTGTTATGGACTGACCGTGACTCCCATTCCCAATCCCCCTGTGCTGCTCAGGGAAGGGTAGAGGAGTCTGGAGCAAAGCTAAGCCTGGGAAAAGGTGGGGCAGGAGGTGTTGCTTTAATTTTTTTGTCTTTGTTTCTCACTACTCAAATCTATTTTAATTGGCAATAAATTACATCAGTTTTCCACAAGTCTAGTCTGTTTTGCCCATGGCAGTAACCAGTAAGTGATCTCCCTGTGAATGTTCGGAGTTCAGGAAATCTTATTTTTTTGTAATACAAGATTTCTAAAAGAAACTGTCTCCTGCAAGAAAAATCACGGAGAGAAACATCTGCTGTACGTATAATTGTTTTCACACTAGAACTTATTCTTAAAACCTTTTTTGTGACGTTAATCTGTAAAGAGATACAGCAATGCCTTACAGCAAAATTCAACATATTTTTAGCAGTCTTATATATTTCCCTAATTATGATTTTGTATTAAAGTATAGTTACCATTATGTGGAGATATAAATCCTTGACCAGTGTACGGCTAGTAAGAGTTCGAACATTGGAAACTGCTGGAGTAGCTGGTAAAGAATCAGGTAACAAGCGTACAGGGTCATTAGGTACAACTTCAACTATAATCTAGCAGAAAAAGGAGGAAGAATAAAATAAAACAAAATAAAATAAAGACTGACATAATTCATTGCAATTCACCTGCACACATGGGTTGCTCAAAAAAATACTGAAGCAAATCCATGTGAAATTTACTCACAATCTCAAAATAAATTAGCATGACCATAAAACAGTTCTACTAGGTTGCAAATTATGCAGCTCTGTTATTCCACTAAATTTCTGCTTAGTTATAGAAGCTAATGAAAACATATTTTGATAACTGACAGTTTGAAATCAGTAACTATCAAAAAAAAATATTTTTTGCAAAGCTTGCAAGTGAAAGTGTTTGCATTCTCAATCTACAAAGTAGCATAATATTTCTCCCAGATGATTCTGTATTACATGTTCTTGGCTACATAGAATTAATTATAGATTCAAACCTGGTCACTGTTGAGCATATTTGTCTTATCCATTGCAAAGGTAAACTGAATACTGTAAATGCCCACTCTCTCTGGAACCACTTTATCCCTAAATAAATCAAAAAACAAAAACCAAGCAAAAGACACTCAATATTGAAATGACAAGTATATTAGTATGCAAGCAATTCAAATTCTGAGTATTCTTCCAAACTAGTTAGAAAGTCCTGATAAGGCATGACGTATTTTAGTAGTCCTCCATAATACTCCTCCTTCAGCAAGAACACCATTAAAGTTTCTCAAGAACTAGAATAAGGCTTTTGGAAGCTTGGATGAGGAAAGTCTCTTCCAAGAGTTTGTCTCCGCTAGCTGACAGGAAGTTTGTTGTGGCCCTGTTATTCAGAAATTTGCATGTCTACCTCATTTCACCTCCCATTCAATGAACTTTCATAAAGCTACTGAAACACAGTATAGAGATATTTAGATCTGCAACAACTACAAATTCTCTCCAAATTTAATAATCTAGCTTGAATTTACATGAAATCTGAGTAGCTAATTCCTCCTCTTACTCAGAGGTGTACAAAGCTGGGTAATTTGGACCAGCTGCCAAAGTTGAGTATAGTGACAGAGAAAACCGTTTGCATTCTACCTTACGGCATTCCAGAGTGCAGACGGCTGGCAAAGAACCCCTAACATCAAAATACAAAGGGAAGACAGATGCCTGCAGTTCTGCTGCTATAAACAGAACTTCACCTAGCAAGGCAGGCCACAGAGCATCCAGAAGACTGCTGCAGTGTTTAACAAGGGATAGCGGTGACTTATGAATGCTTAGAAACTTTTGAGGAGATGCAAACAGTCTCTAACCAAGATTCAGACACTTCTCTGAGAAGATGACTTGTGGCACTCCTGAATTGGTTAATGAGATTTTCAACAGTCAACATTTGATCTGTTTTGTCAACAACATTAAGCAATTTTTTTCCCTCTTATTTTGTTTGGGAAGGCGTAAGATGCAAGATTCTCTGGAATGCTTAACTTGTAAAAAACAAAATCGCAAAGCTTTACCTGTTTCTAGAATGGGCCATGACTTTTCCTTTTTGTATTTCATATAGAGAAAGAACCATTCTACCACCTTCTCTCCATTTTGTCTAGGTTAAGATTGAAAGTAGCATCCGCCTTGTCAGGACGCATTAAAAAACTGCATTGTAAATAATCTGCTAAGGATCTCGTAGTTGAATGCCACCTAAACTGATATATGCTTCAGAAAAAGAAGAAATTGCATAATTGTTATGAAAGCTGTAAGACTGAGTAATAGCATCCATGTTACTGATTGGCATTAAATAGATGAAAACCATCTGTGACTGTGCCAAGGACTGGAAAACTTGAGAGAAACCAGGTGGTAGACAGTGATGCCGCAGACACTGGTAGCAATGAGTAATACGTACTTTCCTACAAGGACTGCTAATGGGTAGTCTCTACTGTCTGTTCTTTCAAATTTTTCAGTAAGGTTGGGAGTTTTAATTCTGGACATTCGTGGACAACTAGTAAGTTACAGGTACCAATGTCAAGATTTTCATAATTCCATACTCAGCTCTATATAGGTTATTTATATCACACTGACCACCATAGTACTTTTCACAGGATAATATTTATTAGCATGACTACACATTGGCACATTCATTCTCGTTTCCTTTTTTCTGGAGGTACAAATACATGATGCAGGCTGCCTTGTTTTGATAAAGTTCGAGGGAGTTCTTAGTTATATGTATAGTTAAAACATAAGAAATTCTCAAATGCACCTCATACTTAGTGTAAGTCTGCAGCTGTCCTTGGTTTCTGGAGAAGTTCATTCCGTAACTTTGGACTAGCCACAAAGAAAGCTCTGCTCTGTTAAAAGCAAAACTGCACCCTTATTTGGGAGTCTCCTTGTGCTTTGGCTGCCATACTCAGCCTTAGAAGGCTTTGGAACCTCGTGTGCCTTCAAGGTAAAGAAAGATCTTGGTAATGATACAAAAAGCCATACTTAAATAGCTTTTTGAATTAGTTGGCATCTCTTAAATGGAAAAGCCTTCATATACAGATACATTCCGTTGCTGTACACCATCTGAGAAGCTGAGAAGACTGAATAAACAAAGGTGCTATCAACTGCCTGCCCAGATAGGATAGTTTCTTGGCTGGATATCACAGAAGGAATTTCAGATGGAGGTACATCTGCATTGCATATCACACTGGGTCAGAACTCTGGATTTGAGCCTCAGCTCCCCAGGGGAAAAAAAGCGTTGAAGACTTAATGCTACATCAAGGTTCTGAAAACACATAGATTCCCGAGAATTACAAACCAGATGCCTCACTTCCTGAACTCTATTATGCACCTTGAATGGGAGGAGAGCCACAGCTGATAGGCAAGTTAGGAAACTTCCTATCACCTCTTGAACTGCTGCTACTCAGATGCTCCTGGAATCCTGACATAGCTGAGCTGCAGCAGCTCTGTTCCTCTGAAGCAGGAACCAGGATCAGCTGTGCAACAGCAGTATCTGCTGCATTAAGGTGATCCTAAAGTCTGCTTTCTAAAAGCTGAAGGAAAGTCTGTTGCTAGGAGGCAAGAGCTTGAATCAACAGCCAGTACCACAACTATTTAACTGATCCCATAGCATGCCTGTCAGGAAAAGATGTAGAGAAAATGTGGCAGTCAAGCACCAGCTTATGATGAGCTGCCTGTCATTTAAGACACCATCTCTGAATTAGTAGCCCAAGGAAAGACCACTAAACTGACAGGGCTAAGCTTATGGTTCAGGATTAAAACACAGCTACAGAAGGCATTAAATCAGAGTTAAGTCCACTTTGTCCAGCCTGCAATTCTACAGCAATTGAACATAACATTGAAAAGAATTAAGGAATGTTACCACACAAGGGACAAGCAGATGATGTAGTCTTTTCATTGCTAGCGTTTCTCATCGTGTATTCTAATATATTATCTTAGATTCTTTTTCTTCTCTACAGTCAAATTAAACAAATCTCAAATGTACCTAGGGAAGAATTCAATCCTTATGTTCATTGCATCTTGCTAGTATATTTTACCATTTCGCAACACTGTATCATACTAACTCTGTAACAGATTGTTATTATCAAAACCGAAAACTCTTGTTTCTATTTCAAACCTTGTATTTTGTACAGCAAGTTGCATCAGTAATTATAAAATAAATGCTGCTATACCTGAAGTAGAAGAAGCCATCTTCCTTGTCATCCTTCACTTTACTACAGCTAAATGTTGTAACCTGAAAGGAAAGATGCAAAAAATTTAATGCAATACACTGAAAGTTAAAGTACCTTACTTGTAATACGCTGTCAAGTCTTAATGATTTGCAGTACTGATAGCATACAGCAATTCACTGAGATCACCCGTAATTTAGATGCTAGTTTCATATTCTTAATTCTCAGAGTCTTGTGTTTGCAAAATTCAGGGTGGCAACTTTTGATAGTCTCCCTGCTATTAGCTTCTGCACAGGGGTAGCATTTTGGTCCTTACTATAGTCTTGACATTTGAACAGCATGACAACTTGTAACAGGACAGATATTGATAAACAAATATGATTTTGTATTTGATATGTAACACTTGTTATTTAAAATTTAGAACAGGATATTGATCTAAGTTAAACAAAGGAAAGTTTCTACTACAAATACGTTTGTCCTATCCTGACATTTTGATACCCATTTTGGAAACACATTTTGATAACTTACATCAGTTGGAACCCTAGTTCCGGTGCTCTGTGCTTCCCACATTTTCATAGAAATCCGTGCTGGATTAATATTTTTAATAATGTTATCATCTTCAGAAAGAACACTAACCATAAAATCTGTAGAACGAAAGACAACATTTTTTCAGGATTATTTTTATTCAGAATTAAGATGATTAAACTCCATGAATTTCTGTGTCTCCCTCATAACTAGAGGAAAAACACACAAAATCTACATTCCAAACAGAACCCAAACAACAAAAAATTTAAAACCAGATATGGGAAACCTTTTCTACTTAGCTCTGTAACTAGACCAGGTAACAATCCTTAGGAAAAAAAAACCCACCTACTTTATCCAATGACTGCTTTAAAAAAACCCCTCAAATTTCAAGTCTGCTCTTCCCAGATTATCATTCTTATCAAAATAGCAAGCCAGGCTTCTTGTTCTCAGCAAAGAACAATCATGAGCTACTTAAGTAGCTGATTCCTTCCTTCAAGGTCAGGAAATCCAGATCTCCCCCTTCCTTCACAAGTGCTTTAGCCATTGACCTACTGGATAGAAAGGCGCAGTAGTTGTGAAGAGACTGTACCAACACTACTACCATTTTCCCCATCTATGAGTCATACTGTAATAAAAAGAAGGACTCAGGCTATGAATCTGAGTTTGGCTACTTCTTACGGACTAATATCACACACTTAAATCCGTTAGGATATAGGGACTTGTTTCACCCCTCCATTTGCTGTTGACTGGTTCTGCAGTCAAAATATTTGTTACTTTATATCCCAATCTGAAAAATGTAGCTTTTCCTATATATTCCATAGAAACTTTAGTGGTCTGAAGGAAATGGAATCCAAACCAGAATAAAGCTACCTTTCTTCTAGTTGAAAATGTGAACTTAGCACTTTGACACTAAGGTTACAGGTGGATTTCATGCATGTAATTGAAGCTGCACTGCTCAAGTAGAACTGAATTTTGCACTTTAAGGAAGGACTGCTTTGACATGTATGAGAAATTCAGGCATGACTTCCTCCAAGATTAAAGTGCCTGTGCTGAGGTGTACCTGAGTTCACCTGTAAATCCAATAATTAGGATGTTAATTAAATATGAGGATGTTAATAAGGAACTTGATATTGAATTTCATATAAAAATTTAATGTCATATATACCATATTATCTCCTGAAGAAGCTGTTTAGATTTGTCACCTTAATCTATTCCTTTCAAATAAAGGCCAAATTAAATAGGATTAGTATATCAGAGTTAGTAACTTAGCAATTTCATGCATAAATTAATTTATAATTCTTAAGCGAATACCATTCAGTATAGGAAATTTATTAGTATTTACTTCATCAAATAGGTCTAAAAGTCATCTACTGAAGATTCAAATGAGGTTTTCTTAATTTTTTTTTTTTTAAAACCAAGGATGGGATCAAATGGGGAAAAAAAATTAGTTTGGAAACTACCTTACTCTCCTTCACAGGTATGACTGACAAAATACAGCAGGCTTCCCAAGTCTCAATGTTTTTTGTTTTTTTAATTTCACTAAATTGTTACTGAAGTCTTTTTTTGCCTTCCTTAATATGGTATTATATTTAAAGTGACAGAATCTACTTGCTTTCTATTTAACTTATTTAGACAGGACTTCAGCTTTCTGAAGATCTTTGTATCATGGTTTCATAGTGCAAACAGTGTCACTGCAAATTAAGCAGGGAAATTTTCTGGAAGAAGGGCTAGCAAATTTGTATACTTCACTGGCAAATCCAAGAACTGTATCTCCCATGGTTATCATAAAGACTTTAATTAACGCTATGGTCAGCTCTGAGGCCCCCAACACAAGAAGACATGGAGCAGCTGGAGTGAGTCCAGAGGAGGCCACAAAGATGGCCCGAGGGCTGGAGCACCTCTGCTGTGAGGACAGACTGAGAGTTGGGGTGGTTCAGCCTGGAGAAGAGAAGGCTCCGGGCAGACCTTAGAGCAGCCTTCCCGTACCTAAAGGGGCCGACAAGAAAGCTGGGGAGGGACTTTTTACAAGGGCAGGGAGTGATAGGAGAAGGGGCAATGGCTTTAAACTGAAAGAGGAAAGATTTAGATGAGATATCAGGAAGAAATTCTTCCCAGTGAGGGTGGTGAGGCAGTGGCAGAGGTTGCCCAGAGAAGTTGTGGATGCCTCATCCCTGGAAGTGTTCAAGACCAGGCTGGATGGGGCTGTGAGTGACCTGGTCTGGTGGAAGGTGTCCCTGCCCATGGCAGGGGGGTTGGAACTAGATCAGCTTTAAGGTCCATTCCAACACAAACCATTCTGTGATTCTATGACTCCTCTATGATTTCCTGAATTAATGGAATTAGTCAGTATACATCTCTCATTCATGCCAAAGTTGCTTTATAAGAAAAATTCTGTTTTGCTCTTAGCAAAAGATGTTTCCTCATGGTCATAACTTGCTCTTCCTTATCTGTTTTCCTTATTGCGAATACTACTGGGATATAAAACATGAGATACGCTTTTTTTCTTTTATGACTCACAGCAGACTTAGTTAGAAAGCAAAGATCATCCTTTTGCAAGAGAATACAGCAAGAGAGAAGAATATTTTGTACTGTCCCCAGCACACTTCTGACCACTTTTTGTTTGCTCTTGACCTACAGTTGGCCTATAATTTCATAGTTACCTTCTTTGTTTCTATTCCACAGAAAATGAGACAAGGGAAAATGTGCATGAACTAGCTCTGATCATCTTTCGGGAAGATCAAAAACTGAAATTCAGTGTTTCACTAAGGACAGAGAAGAGATTCTGTAGTTTTACTACTTATAGACAGATAAAGCCAGTAATTTGGAACAAATAAGTAAGAGGTCTTTTGAAATGCTTTCCGAAGATGATGTACATATCTCTTCTCTCCAAGTGTTAGAGAGGCATGTCAGATATGGCTGTTACAAAGAACGGAGACAAAACAGACAAAACAAAAAAGAAAATACACCGGGAGAATCATCAAAATAGTTTTTCATAGGCTTACAAAGCTCTTGAGTGATTGGTTTCCAACAAAGAATCTTTATACTTACCAGGAAAGGTACTTCCTGCTGGAAAAGAAGCATTTTTGTCATATTTAACATTCAAGCAGACAGGTTTCTCAGGATCAGGCAGGACATTTAATGTGATTACAGGACAATTTAATGCAGTCTTGTTGTATGAGGCTTTAAGTTGTAAAGTATGCTCTCCTCTGAAATATACAGAAATCACAAAAACTGTTACAAAATATGTCTTCTGAAAAGACAGTTTTCAACAGACTGCAAGTCTGAATCATGTATGTGAAAAAAAGTATCTAAAAGTTATCAGTAGTAAATGAACGAAACAATGGAAGTGTTAATGCAAAGTTAGACAAGTAAAATCCTAAGTCTAAGATATTCTTAAGATCTTAGTTTATTATAATTAATTTTGCTTTAATATTTCATTAGTTTGATCATGTTTCATTGCCTGTCTGTAAGACACTAGCAACTACAGCTTTAAGTTGCGGAAGACAGTAAGGTGGAAAGCAAGCACAGCTAATTAAAAGGCTCTCTGAGGAGCGGTCTGCTTTGACAGTTTCCAAAGAGGGAATCTGTGTACAACTCACATCTAGCAAAGTGCATTGCAAGTACAGAATGACTTCATTGCTATAGAATTACTCATTTACAGTATTAAAAACTTGAAATTTAAGTTTTTAAACAGAACTGGGAATACAGTATTTTCCTGCATAGAGTTTGTACTCCCCAGCCAGTTTTGATTATGCTATAAATAGTATGATGTTATCACCAAGCCCACCTGTTTCTAGTCTCCAGTAATATATTGATAACTAATATTCATCATCCTTCTACCAAGATGCAGGCATTATAAAAACACTGAGCACCATCAATAGCATTTAAAATTCTTCCAAATACAAAATAATATTATGGGTCAAATCCTGCAGATATGAATGCAAATATATTAACTGCCACAAAATACTTCAGAAGTTTAAGAACAAGCACTTATTAGGTAGCTTAAAATCTAGCAAAGCCAACCTAGTCTTGCAAGAAAAGCTGAGGGATACAGGGAGTGGGTAGGAAAACTGTGAACATGAGGAAGATATAGAAATAACGAATTTGAAAAGTCAGATGGGACATGCGAGTGTAAGGGGAGCCAGGGTGACTGACATGAAGAAGCAGGAGCCACAGGACACGCATCTGCAGGAAACGAGAATTCATTACTTCCATTGCACATAAGTAAATATATATACATATATTTTTAAAATTCTTTCGGACACTTTACCTCATCCTTTAAAACAATGGCCAGCACCCAGAGGAAGTGGGGTTTCAACGCTCCTAAAATGTGTTCCTACTCTGAAAGCATAGTGTCTGGATCTGGTCACCCAAAAGCTGTACATTTCAAATATTTTAAGTGGTTTACAACACCATCTGCACTAGGTACAGGTTGAAAACTATAAGCTGTGTTTTACCATGACCAGAAAAAACAGGATTCAGAAAATTGAGCAGCGGCTTCACAGAAGAGCAAAAGAAGCAGCTATTGAATTTTATTTAGTTAAGCACTTGATTTCTTAAAGGTCGCTATCTGGTCTTCCACTGGCATATAAACAATAAATGTTTGACCTTAGCTGTAGATTACTTCTTGGTAGGTACTTTATGAAATGCGCAGGTTAAATATATCTAGCAAGCGACATTTCAGAATTAAATTTTTTCCCATATAGTTTTCACTACTTACCTAGGTGCATGAATACTAGTAACTCCCAGGTTAGCCCTACCATTTTCATCTGTTTTATGTTGCTGGTTTGAAGGAACAATCTGTCAAAAAAAATATTTTTTATTCTTTCAATGACACAGAAGTAGTATGAAGTCTTAGAATAAAACGTATATCTCATTTGCCTGCATACTGTCTTTTCATTCGAGCAATAGCTTCTTTGTATTTTTGCACTCTAAATTAGAAAAACGCTGTAATGAATACAGTATTAAGAGGTTTCAGAATTCTCTCTGCCAGTTTTTGAAGACAATCACTTTGTCTGAACTATGACTTTTTTGTTCATTAATATGTTCAAATATTTTATTAATGTTCTTTCTTCAATTGCTACTGATGCTATCATGCCATGTAGAGCACATGTTAATCTAAGTATATTTTCAGATTCTAAAACCTTCTGCAAAATATTTATTCCATTTTACAGTGTTTCTCCAGTCGGCACAGAGATTCATGGGTAGCAGAAGCTGAAGAATGATACAACTGGAGTAAAAACAACTAGAACTTCTGTCTGTCTCTTCCCCTTCCCCCATTCTAGTCCCACTGCCAAAAATGTAAGACTGCTAGAAAACCTAGAGAAAAGTGTTATGACAAGTGATAAAGTACAGCACCTTATTTATCAAAACTTAATGACAAACAAGAACTAATCTCTGTACCATAAGAAATGGCATTTAATCATATACTAATAATTTCTTGTCAGTGTGGTTTTAGGATAATAACACAAATGCCTTATAGATCTCCTATTTACCTAGCACATTAACTAGGTTTGACTAAGTCCTTCAAAGTCAATGGAAAATCTACTATTGACTTAAAGGAATTCTTGCTGAATCCCATTGTTAGAAAATAACTCCCCTTTAATTAACTGGTGTTCTTCAAGGTGTGTTTTCTATGTGCACCCTGTCTTTGCTGTACTTGTTTCCCTGGCACTGGAAGTGAAATCATGATTGGCAGTACCATTACGTCATACTTGCCTTTACACATTAAATGGCAGAGAAGCTATTACTTCACTTTCCTCATCAACCACAACTTTTTGAAACTATGGACTCCAGTGGAGCAGACAGAGAATGCCTATTCTCTCATAGAAACAGGTGTGAACCTTAAAGAACACTAATGTACTCTTAAAGTAAGCAGAAGCTGTTTCTTCTGCAAATTTGTGTGCGGGCCGCCTTAGCCTTACCTAAGAAATAGCTTGTCAATGCATCAAAAGAACCTCAGACAGTAGCTTTAAAGTTTGGAAGCAAAGGAAGCCATGGATACATTCTGAGTTCTTCTGTAATGAATTCCTCTCTAATGAGGGAAATCAAGTTTTTCATTGATGATATAATACAACAATGTGGTGCAAACGTTTGGCATTATCTGACTAGTGTTTGGAACTAAACTGCATTCCCTTTGCTATTTCAGAACACATTTCAGGAGACTAAGTGTCTAGTGTACATTTACACAAAACCAACATTTTTGGAATACTTAAAGTGGACAGTCTTCTTCCAAAATTACTTACTTTCCCAAATCTCATGTTAGTAAGTTAAAAGAATGAAACTACTTTAGGAAAAAAAAATAATTGTGGAAGTCGATTCATAATGGATGAGCTATAGGAGCATGAATTTATCCTACCGCGTCACTAGAGAAAAGCAATGGTGAAAAATGTGTGCTTAATGGTTCAAATGGAAGGCAGCATTGTAAAGATATACTAAGAAAATTGCCAGACATTTCATAAACTCTTCTGAAGAGTATATTCAACTCTGCAAAGTAAGTCCACATTTGAAATTACTGCACATCACAGAATGGAAAGTTTTAATTTTTACAGGAACCAGTGCTTTGTACATTTCCACTACTTAGCTGCACATAAGAGTTCAGAGTATTTGTGTTCAGCCATACGCATTTAGTTTTGGACCTGCAAGACAGAGAACGGAGTACAGGAAATGCATGCTGCAACTGCAGAATATCAGGCTTAGGTGACTTAGAGGACGGGATGTGATATACAGATAAGCTGTCTCTCTGAGAATTTCAGTTCCCAGAAACTTCTCATTTCCTTTGGGAGAGTGCATACAACCTATTTGAAATGCCAAGGCAAGATAGCTCTCTAAAGAGGTTCTCCAAGATACTCCTGAATACAGATCCAGTATCTGTTCAGCAAATACGCAGTTGGTTGCTCTGCTAATGTATGAAAGTAACTCTTAGAAACAATACCAGTGATAAGCTGGGAGAGCACACTGTAATAAACACATTATAACAATGATCCACCTTGGCTTTCAGAATGCTTTCTCCTGGACACATCCCACTTGGATAAAGAGCATGCAGACTTTCTAAGACATACCGCTGGTCCTCCCTGGAGGAAGGCATAATATTTGAAAAGACACAGCATGCCACCACAGCATCCCTTTGATCAGGCAGCACAACCACACAGTGCTACTATCAAGGCTGTATGTTCTCTCAAGAACAACATAACTAGAAGCCCCCTGGAGCTGCAGCTGCCATCATAAAGGCAGCAGTTGGGCAAACACAAACAAATCCCAAACTATGAGGCAGGCTTCTATGGCAAGAGATTCAAAAGAGCCGGAGGAAAAACATTCAAGATATAAAGAAATTTCCTTTTAGAAAAAAAATCCAATAAAAGTAAGTAATAATGGCATAGTTAAATTGGGGGAAAGGTGAGGCTGTGGCACAGTTCTTGAGGGGTGAGTAAAAGAAAGTTCTTGGCTGCTGCATGTTCCGAGAGAACTGAGGGACACAAATGCATGGCAAGTAGGAACAAAAAGGGAACAAGACCAGCCCTGCACGAAAAAATGCCATGTCCAGAGGTGGGTGAATATATGCTGTATCGATAATGTACACATTCAATGTAACAGTTTCTGCATTGACTAGTAGGAATGTTTGACAGTTTTACTTTTCTTTTTTCCAATAATAAGAACAAAACTTTTAATGAATGGAGTATTCTGTCAAACTCCTTTCTTCATACAGACAAATGTGCAGACCATCTGACACTCATACCTCAAACATGGAAAGGATAGTAACCACTTAAATTTGGGTTAGATTTGCATCCTCACTGTTTTAATTTGTTTTATACTGCCAATGCTTTTCACGGGGATAATCAAGTAGGGAGCAAACCTGCTGACTAGCTTTACATAGAGACCAGAAGTCATACATTAAGGAACCACAATCAAAGAACCACCAGATAAAAATTATTTGGTTGCCAGTTTGGACCATATCCTGATCCTCCTTCTTCAGTAAATTACCTCAGATAAAGTGGGAGGTGGGGTGGGATGGCGTACATGCAGAATTTGGAATAAGGTTCAGTAGAAGATCCAGAATGTATAACAACTACACTTGGACATTGTATTACAGGAATTTTATTACATTTGTGATTGTTATAATAAAAGGGAGCTGAGCAATCTGTCCTGGGAACTGTTTACATTACTCATTGACACTACTTTTATATGAAATTATTCTTTTGTGCCCTTACAGTATTTTAGTAATTTTCCAAAAATATCTTGAAAAAGAAGATAATGTAGACATGACAATAAAAATTTGTTTTAAACAAAGTTGACATAATAAGGCCTATGCTTACCTTTAAGTTGTTACTCTTTATAAGGCTGATTTTGACATTAGGTTCAGCACATGGATTTCCCCACTGATCACACAGCTGAACAATAAGGGGCTTCTGTAATTCTCTACCATTAATCACTGCAACAGGCTGGAAGAGATACAAATGCATAATACCATCCTGTTCTAGGTATATCAGACATTCATGGCAGGTCAGGAATCCCCACAGCAACAGTGTTCGCCTTTTCCATACTATTTGTCTCCCATAACAGCTAGACCATGACAGAACTGTAAAACTCCAGAAAGGTATTTCTAGAGTTTTCCCATTTACATTTTCTTGTCATTATAAAAAGCACTACTCAAACTGAATTGCATGTGTTACTTGTGTTGGTGTTACTGAAAGGAAGGACATGCTTCTGAAGAGGCTTATCAAACAGCTTCCTTGTTGTAGAAAGAGCAAATAGCCTAAAACTTTTATCTTCCAATATACCTTGACAGCTTTCTAGAGAATAAAAATAGTTATGATACCCCCTGAACCTTTTGTTTCACTTTTTTCTTCAGTAACTTCCTTCTCCATTTTCCCAACACACCAGTCTTTACTCCTGTTCTCTACGCAGATATAATTTTCTTTTACCTGCTTCCACTCTCCTATTTCTACTGCAACTTCCGCACTATCATTTGAATAGCCAAAGTAAACATTAAAAAAAAACAAAACAAAAACCTCCCAGCAAATAATAGATGGTACCAAAAATCTCCACCGTTTTCATTTGATATAAGTACCGTACTCCCTTCCCCACTTTCTGACTGTAAACACTTGTAAACTGAAGTAAATTTGGGACTGCTTTCCTACATCCTAAACATCAAAAGACCCCAGTAACAGATAAAGGAGAGATGAGCTGCCAGCTATTACTGTCATTAAGGACAGTGTCTTTGGCAAACAGCAGTGGAAGATGGGTGTTAGGATCCAGCCCACAGTAAAATTGCTGCACCAAAGGAAAGAAAAAGACATCATCATACATCAGGGGCAAATAGGACAAACAGTTTAAGAGATAGTGAGGAATACGGTGTTGTAAAAACACACATATGAGTTAAGATTACTTCAAAATAAATTTACTGTTAAAAAACTAATGTAGTTAGCTAATGTATGAAAAATGCTTCACATCCACAGTCCCATTTTAAAACTTGTCTATATAATTAGACAGATTGTAAAATACTTACTTAATTTTGTTTGTGTTACGTTGTCCTGTATAGAATAAAAAAATGACTCTAGAGCTGTCATATTCTGACCATTTTTTAGAAGTATCAACACTAAGAAATCAGGGTTTCCAGCTTTGCATCCTGTATCTCCAAAAGCTCTGGAAATAAAAGACCTGCTGACTAGTGATGCTGTTGTTTTTTCCCAAACCAAAATTATTCAACTTACCTTTTCTAACTCTGGCCAGTCCACAAACTGCAATTTAGCAGGGGATCCTGCAGTTAAATTTACTCTGAGAAAGTCAGAAAATTCACGCCAAGCGAAGCACAATTCTTTGCTTCCAAGTAAACAAGGTTTAAACCGAATACCTTTTACTGTCATTGTTAGAGTACTTTCCTATTTAGAAATAAAAAGAAGATTTTATCAAGAACAAATAAAGGGAAGTATAATTTAATAATTTTTTAATTATGGTATTTTAATATTTATGCCTGCCAGACACTGTCTGCCATTTTTACTGAGAGACAGTGGACTAAAAATTAAACTACGAGTTCTATTCCTTTTGTTAAACTTAAATGGACTTCTTGTGTAAGGAGTGATCAAGTTCAAACTCAAGCATTTCTCAGGAGCCTGTTTTTCAATGTGTAACAGTTATGTACAACTTAGTTATACCCAACATATTTTAAAAGGCATAGAATGCACTTTAAATTAAACTATGGCAGATGATATCATCAGTCCATTCTACAAGGTTCTTCAAAGATCATAAAATCAACTGTACCACCATAAACAAACACAGAAGACAAGACTAAAAACATGTTAGAAGGAAAGATAAAGAACAACGGACTAGAAACAAAGCAAATCTGACTCAAGCATGAAGTGAACTGGCTCCCTTATCGTATAGCCGCAGCAGCGATAATGTTTTTAATAGATGCTGCTGTATTCCTGAGAACAGGATAATATGATTTTAATGCTTTAAGTCTCTATCTTCTCATAGCTTACCAACTAGTGTTTGATTTGACTACCTCTGCAGAGTTTTGGTTCAATTCTGTGTGACAGAATTAAGACAATTACCACACAAAGGCCACAGAGAAATAAACTACATGACATCTTATAAATACCTGCCAAGTTATTTTCAAATTTGATTTATCAAGTCCAGGCCCAGAAACTCCTAGGGAATTTACACATGCAGATGTCACTGTCTGAACCTGATTTCCATACTGATCTGTAATCATTACATCTGTTAAGAAAGACGATGGTGATTAAAATAATTGTGATTACCTCAGCAGTTGCTTTAATGAAACATTATACATCATACACACAATACAGAGAAAATTTACATGAGTATCACAGAATGATGGAGTGGCTGAGGCCGGCAGGGACCTCTGGATGTCACCTGCTCCAACCCTGCTGCTCAGGTAGGGCCACCCAGAGCCGCTTGCCCAGTGCCACGTCCAGAGGGCTTTTGAGTATCTCCAAGGATGAAGACTCCACAACCTCTCGGGGCAACCTGTGCCAGCGCCTGGCCACCCGCACAGTGAAAAAGTGTTTCCTGGTGTTCAGAGGGAACCTCCTGGGTTTCAGGTTATGCACATGGTCCCTGGTCCTGGCACTGGGCACTGGCTCCATTCCCTTTGCACTCTCCCTTCAGGTGTCTGTAGACAATGGTAAGATCCCCCCATCTTTTGGGTATCAAAAGGGTATTAAAAATGTACCTATATAATCATATCACATATTTGTGATTCCCACTTTTTTTTTTTAAATAAAAATGTTACTTCTTGCTATAAAGTTAAAAAAAAAAAAATCTTAAAATTGAAAGCTGTTTTTCAACCTGTTAGTTTGTCCTATGTGCTTTGCTCACACACAAGCTTTTAATGATCCATTTTAATTTCTTACTATGTCATGTAGCAACTGCATACAGAAACCGAAGGAGAATGAGAAAACTGATCCCTAACATGCCTTCCTCTTAGGTTAAAGTTAACCATAAAATGTTTCACTTTGAAGTCCGTGCCTTTGAAAGAGTCTGAACGCTGTTATGGCCTGTAAGATTTCAGAACACACAACCTAAACAAAAAGTTACATAGAACTGGAATTCAGTGTAATGAAGTGAATGTACAAACTAAGTACAAACCAATGTACAAACTAAGACACAAATTTTATTGGAGACTAACTCCAGAATTGTAAAATGCCAATTAGAGAAGTCTGATCAACCTTCCATGAATGAAGATGTAAACTTGTTTTTTTAATAATAAAACAGTTGAAGATAATTCACTCTTGATATCTGTATACATAACAGGCTAATAAACTGCAAAGAAAAAGAAGTGTATCTCACAAGAAATTGAAGAATATGCAAATACCCACCGATTTCACTTTGTAGTTCTTCACCCAGCTGCAGTGTGTTTGGTCCTTTTAATTTGCATTTAATGTGTTTGGGTTCATCAGGAAGTGGTCTAAGTCAGCATAGGAAAATTGACTTATAATCATTCTCATGAAGGTAATCACTTATAATAGCAGGTATGATAAAGTATACAGCAGTTATCACTCATTTGCAACTAGATTTTTTTTTTTTAATTTATTTTATCCTTGCACATATTTATAAGATCAAGCCTCCTGTACACACAATTTACACAGTAGCTTTCACCTCAGTCTCATCAGGGGGAGCTTATCAGTTACTACGTATATAACAAACCACAGCAACGTTATAGGATTTTACCTTATCTGTAGTAACTTGCCTACCAGTATTTTACCACAGATCAGATCATTAGCCAGATAAAGCAGAATTCAAGCTTGGAATATTTTAAATCTTGGAAAAAACCACCCTAAACACCTCTAAGCCAAAGCAACATACAATTGTCTACATATTAAAATACATCTATTACTGTAAAACCAATTATAGTATCAACATTAATCCTGATATGTACATACAAAAGCACCACAGTCTCCCTTGCTACAAAAGTATTTGCTAACTTCTTAAGGACATGATTACAACTAACATAGCTTAAAATTTTTAGTGATGCAGCCTTTCCTTAAAAGCAAAACAAAACCAGAGCACATTACAAAAATTATGGAGTAGATGAACTACCATAAAAAAAAAAAGAGAAAAATCGGATTTCCATTTCCCCTCTTGCTATGATAAAGAAGAAGTCATCAGCCTAAACTATGTCTAACACTAGTCTCTTAAAAATACTTTCTGGGGTGCTTTTAAACAATCTCAGCCTTTCCTTCTGTTTACTTGATGAAGGTTAACAGATGTCATGTGGTTGCCCAAATATTTAAGAGTTAGCTGACATCTGTAAGTTATTTAAGCATTATCAAACACAATATTTTTTACTCCTTTTGTGTGTTCTAAGCTAAAAATTATATTGAGATCTTTAAATATCCCATTAGAATGGCCTCCAGTTAATTTTTACCACAACTACAATAGAAAAACCCCTAAACAGAAGTTCCCTGATCTGAGACTCCCTTTCAATGATAAACAAAAATGTATTAAAAATATTCAATAAATCAATCCACTGTTCCTTTCAAGAAGAGAGGTATCAATTCAGTCTGCTTTTCTGCTCTTTGTAAAACAGAAAATACCACTTAACTGAATATTTTTCTGTCTCTGACACTGCTGCATCATGGACAGCTTTTTACAAGCATTATGCTCCCAGTATTTTAAAGAATCTTACTGCTTGGTCATGTAATTTTTTTTCTGTACTGCAGATCTGTGAAATGTCTAACTGCTGCAAATTTACCCCTGGCATCAGTGTGCTGTGGACTATTTACTTAATTTTAACCTATTAAGAAGACATGAAATACACAAAAGTCATTTAGAATCAGATTCATCTTAACAAACTTTATGAAGATACAAGAAGTAAAGCTAACTGCCTAGACTCACTAAGAGTGATAAACAGGGAATTTTAAAGTTCAATTTACAGCCTGTCACTTTTGACTGAGATACCAGATGCAGGCATCCAGCATTTGGCTAGATAAACACTATCTTTAGCGTCAAAGCAATAACCTTTGTAAGGGTAACGATTAACTTCGTAGTGATATTTCTCTTTGGTAACCAGTGACCTGGCTCTTCAGTAAAACTAGTTTAATAAGCTAATGTTTACAGCAAGTTTCCAAAGATAGCAATAATCTTCTTCAGTGCATGTATACTTACAAAAGTGATTATAGGGCTGGATACAAACAGATCGTGATGGAGTCTTTAACATAGGTAATGTTCTCATCTGTAAATAATTTGCATAAAAACCCCCACCCCCACCTACATTCCCCTGTTAATTTGCCAACTGCTTTCATTATTTCAGCTTCTCCAGAAAGATTTTTTTTTTGCTCCAAAAGTACAGATCTACAATCCTCTGCCAACAACATAATTCATAAAAAAGTATTTCAAATGAACAAACCTGACTGTGAATGCACTCTCCAAAGACACATGGTCATCAAGGTAAGTAATTAGACAGTAACGTACATCTTTTACTGATGTTGGTACTTTTACATCAGGTAATAATCCCTGAATCAACAGGTCTTTGTTAATTTTAGGTGTCCAGTTAACCTAAAATTAAAATTTCTTAAATTAATCAAAAGTGAAATTATTAATGACTAGCTACATAATACACCTGTGGTCATTCTAAATATGCTGAAATAACACACAGGCAATAGAAGCTTTCAATGGAAAACCTGGGCATTTCCTAACAGTAACCAATGCTATTTCCCAAATACAGCAAATTACTCTAAAAAAAAACCCCAAATAAAACAAAATGTACATTAAGTTTCCCTTGCTTATATTAAGAAAGATCTGACTCTGAAAAACTTTACCAAAAAAAGTGTCACATATTTGGTGAAGCTCTATCTTTGTATCAGGCTCCACATACATAGACAGAGGAATAAGACAGGTAAGCAAATCTTCATGAAGGAACATGCCTATTCAAGGTTCCTAAATGATGGGAAAACCCCAGATCTGAAGAATCATAACTATGTTGGAATTATTTTACTGTGTTTAGGAAAAGCACTGGAAATCACTAACCTGCTTTTCTTAACATTACCCTGAAGTATTATTTAAGTTTTCATTAAATGTCTTTATCTCATTAAGGACACAATTTTAATAAAATGATTTTTAAAAATTTATTAAGCATAGTGAAGTTCCCATGTTTAATAATACAGTCTTGAGGAACATTATTTTGTAGTCTGATGTCTATGGATTTTAGAGACTCAGCATTGTATCTCCCCCACATTATGCTGCTGTTTACTCAAAAGTACTTGCCTTGATTTTTTCTGCCAATGCTGGAGTTATGTTTATCTCCCTTTCTCCTTCATCATACATCTGAAATATAAGGTTGCGCATGACATCACCAGCAACCCAATTAATTTCATCCTGATGCTTAATTTGAATAGCTTTTTGTCCGTTCATACTTAAGATCTGTAGTCTTGCAACATGACTGCTAGGAAGAAGTTTAATAATCTTTTCCACTGGTGGCACATCTTTACAACTCTATAGATAGAGGGGAAAAATATTATTATTAAGATATTAAATATACATATATGCATAAATATCACTCCATAATAACCTGTGGCACACTACTCTGGATTACCAGGTGTGACCAGGTGTCCAAACATGAAATCAGCTTGACTCGTCAAAAGTAAATCAAAAGGATATGCCAGAATACTGACTTTTAACAGGTACTAGAATTGATGCTCGCTATTTCGAAAACGTTTTCTGTTCCAAAAGCCTATGTTACACAATTTACAAAACACTTCTTAAGAGTAATCATTATCCTTTCATATAGGTCATCTTGCCTTACTAATATCTGTTTACACATTTTTCAAGGTAAAACACCATAGGTCTTTTTTTCTCCAGCAGTATGGCTCTCCTGACTACCAGAGAACTGGGATGTTCAACAGCATTTAAAAAAATTCAACCTTCAAGAGCTTTAAGACTGAAATGCTACAAAAAGCTGTTGATTTTTAACCTTTGAAAAAAATATATCCTTCTCCACTGAAGTTTTGGGGAACATGTTGCCATACCTATTTTGGCTCTAAATGTTTATGCAATGAAGGCAATTTGTCAGAAAGATCCAGGGAATAAAAAGGGGAAGAAAAATCCCAGAAATAATGCATATTTCTGAAACACTTCAGGGATTTCAGAAATAAAGAATAAGAGGTGAAGAAATTCTTTGTCTTTTTATGATTTCCCAGAGAGGAAAAAGGGCAGCCACCTGATTATCAGGCTTATGGTAACTAAAACAGTAACTTTGGGGGTTAAGTGATTCATAAAAGACTCCAGCACACTAGCAAGACAGTACAATAAACTGTTTTCAGTCTTTTGTTCATCCAAATATCCCAATCAATACTTACAACTATTTCAATCCTTGCTTTCAGCATCTGGTCTTTCTTGATATTTTGTACATGTATAACTGGACCAGTTAAAATGTTTGTTCCTGCATTACTGCAGTCCACAGAATACACAGGAAGGTTTGAAGCACCTAAAAACTATTTAAAATGTAAAATTAAACCTCAGGTTTCTTTTATAGAACTACCAGGATTATTCCAGAAACTATTATTTGTACAAAGTCCAAATACATATAGGATTATTTACAGATAAGTTTGATAGATTTCAGTTTTCCAGAAGCCTGCAAGATCAACACCTGCATTTTCTCACAGGTGGTAAGAGATGCGTGGGAGAAAGAAGTTATAGAAGTAAAATTTATTATCTAATTAACGCATAAACATTAGTCTCTTTTGCCATTATGGTAATAAATTCAATTAAGTTGTTAAATAAACCTCCTTTTCATTAATTTTCTAAAAATCGCATATTAAACAGAATTTAAATATAAAGTTCAACATGTCATCATGCTACTGCAGATCCAGCCTACAGAAAGAGAATGTATGCGTATAAAGCATACATGGAATGTGTAAATGGAGTATAGACTATTTTGCAGTGGGAAAAACATTTTTATTTGTTCACCCGTTCTTGCCGGACAACTGATTTCACTACAATTGGAAAAGTCACTTTCTTGAGTTAAAAAAAAAAAGGTCCAAAAAGGCAGAAGTTTTTTTACTTCTAAAAGCCACAGTAACACCTGCATTCCCCTCTGAACTTAGATCAGTGCTTATAATAATAGTCACTTATAATATTATTTTTAGGTACTAGACTTGCATTTTCATCTTTTTAAAAAAAATAAATCAAAAGTAACCTGTATGAAGCTTTTTTCCTGAATAAATTTTAGCATTATATATGGCAAATATGACCTAAAATACCTTAAAATTGTGGCTGTATATCCTCACATAATTTTCTCTTCCATTTCTAATGCCAGGTTACGCTGATTCTGAAACTTACTGAATGACTCATAATAGATGAGGCAAGAGAGTCACCGCTATGGCTACCAAACTACAGAAACTTCAAAACCACTATTAAAGATAATAGTTCTATCTATACATCAAAAAGGCTCTTTTCCCAGCCCTTTAAAAAACAAGTATCAAAATCGTTATGACATATAATGAAATGCAGTTTACCTTACAATGAACTATCAACTTCGGTTGTGCTGTTATATTTCCCGATTCATCCAGTACTTCAACCTGAAAGGGGAAAGCTGTACCATTTTCAATCTTTAGAACTTCAGAATCTGGTTTTACTTTCAACTGACGAGGAGGGCCTGTAAAAATGCACAATTGCAGAGCAGTAGTTATATTTCAGATAACTTGTGAGACACTGGATTTCAGTTTCTGTTATATCAAAAAGTGTTTAAAGCCAAGCTACCAAGATATTTGTGGTAACAAACCATTTAGACCAATTCAAGTGTATAGGTTTATGCCAAGAAGTTCTAGACACTTCCTGTCCTTCAATACAGACCACCTGCCAATCTTTTGAATGAATTCAGTAAGGAACAGATTAGGCAAACATGATGAAGTTCAGCATATACAAGGTGTAAACACATGGTATAGTGTTATTTACATACTATACGGATTCACATTCATCAAAAAGAAAAATGTAGCTTTCTCCTGACATGTTAAAACCAAAGATATTAATGTTGAGATATCTGATCAATCATGATGTGCAGCAGTTTAATTACCAAAGCCACCACAGCTACAACTTGCATGCAAAGAAAAGCAAAAGAAAATTTTGTTGGCATTAACTGGATAGTAAACTGAAGCTATTCAAGTAAGTCTACACCCTGGAACACATAATTATTTTATCATTTTTGAAAAAGAGAAGGAAGTAATAGATCACTATTAAAAGGCAAGTTCTGAAGAAACAAAGAATGCCATTTTTCAGAAACATTCTCTATGCATCATTCATTAAAACTTCAATTTCAAACTCACTGGTTGAAGAACAACAAATACTGAAATAGCTTTTATTTACTCCTTCCTCAAAAAACAGCTTTAAAGGCCAACGATAAGTCCAATGAGAAGAAAGAGGTAGTGAAGCATGTCTAATGAGTCTAATGAAGGATGAAGTTACCTTCAGTCCAAGTTAAATAACTAAGCAATACACAATACAATCTGTCTCAAGTCAGATCGTTCCACTCCATTTTCTACATGAAGCCTTAACTCCTCAAAAGACAAAGAATAATGCAATAAACTGTGCCTTGTTGGTCTAACAAAGATTGAAGTACACAATTTCTCTGCAAAATGAGTTGGGAAAGCCTGAAGTTTAGTAAACTGGGAGGCCAAAAATCAGCCTTCAAACTCTACCTTATCTCCCAAATCCAGAAAAACACAGGTAACAAGGGATTAACAGGTATCATATAAGGGAATCCTCAGTATCAAGACATCAACAAAACATAAAATTCTGCTAAGGGCAGTGGACTTACACATTTCTGTATTCTTCTCTTGCATTATCATAAAGTCAACATGTAACACTAAAAATTTCAGACACAATCCCAACTGCCAAAGCATCCCGCCTTTGCTGGGGTAAGAAACTGAATGAGCACTTATTCATTCACAAGGTATTTTCTACAGGGAGAAGAGGTCAATGCAGATTAGTGCAGGTCAAAGGGCTTAATGCTGAAGAAAATCAAGAAGATAAGAAATTCATTCATTGAATGGTGCTAGGTTAGAAAGATTTAAAATAATTAAAAAAGAAATCAAAGATCAGTCTCAAGTAAGCAGGCAAATTCCAGCTGCTAGAATAACAGAAAAGATTGGGCTGTGAGTTTGATGTTATTCCTGCCAAGAATGACATGCCCTTAGCTTTATTTAGTTTCAGTCATCACTTGGATGAGCTAGAATATCCTTTTTTATGCCTCACTAAATATTTTACCTTCTTCGGAGAAGAAGCATTTCATTAATAGTGTCAGAATAAAGTTCAACAGAAATTCACTAAATATTTTAAGGATACTTACCAGGCTGCAATCTTATTTTAAAGATTTGTGTGTCTTCTTTCAAACCAGGAAGAGTAACCTTCATATTAAATGTCTAATGAAAAGAATATTTTAAATATTAACCTTAAACAAAATCAGATCATAAATTATCTCATGTCAATTCATATATATGTAAACTTCAGAAGTCTATCCAAATTTTCCTGCACTGCTACATAAATCAAGATTTTTTCCCTGTACGAAAATCTGTCATTTTCATGTTATTATTCCCAGAGACGTTCAATCCAGGATTTGCATGTTAAACTACATGGTTCTGAAACCATTAAAAGCAGCTATCATAATTTGTGGTTGCCTGCTTGGGGCTGTTTTAGTGTGGAAAAAACACAGTTCATAAAAAGCCATACTGGTCTGGAGTATGCACAGCCATACTGGTCTGGAGCTCCGTTAAACCAAATGATGCATCACGAGAGAAGGGGAAGGCAAAATATACTAAGGTTACATATTGGGGAACTGAAAAAAAAAAGGGGGGTGGGGTGGGGGGGAGAAGAGAAAAATAAGGTAGGGAATAAAAACATAGGAAACTGGTATAGCTGATAGCTGACATTTAATCTGAATAAATTGAATTCTTCAGTAGTTCATCCAATCAAGCTTTGTATTCATGCACTAGACACTCCTCCTATGTTCCCCTTCTTTTAGTTTCAACCCCTTTTCTGCAATACTCATTTTTTACTTAATACTGTCTTCTTAATACTGCACTATTTTCTGCCTCTAATTAATCAGTTTACATCTTTAACTTCATTCCTTTTAATCTTTCAACATCTGTGTCCTCTAGGGAAGTTCTTTTCCCTTATCCTTCATGACCTCTGCGTATCTACTTCCCTTTTGCCCTCAGGTCTACTTCTAGGTATACTGCAGTACTTTAAAATGAAAAGAAGAATAGATATTATTTTCCTTTTAAAAACTCCTTTCTTCACCCTTCTCCTGACTGTTGTTGAAATCCTATAAGGGAGCAGTCTTCTTGATACTGCTTACACACTTGACTTAAAATTATCTCTTTGATTGCACCCACAATCAACACATGCTTCTCTCTGTCTTGACTGGTTTGGGTGGAATTAAATCAATGACTACAGAAGTAAATGAAGTCTGCTTTCTCTGTCAGTGCTTCCTTCATTGATGACTGTGATATTCTGTATTTCCTATCTCAATCAAGTTTTCCTTCTCCATTTGGCATGATTATTCCATTTTTCCCTTACTCCTTTCTCTGAAAAACATTAATTTTTCCCATGCTCTCCATTTCTTTTTGTTCGCTCATTCACTTTCTCCTAAATTCTTCCAGAATCTTATTACTAGTTGATTCTTCTAAGATATTTTAGCTGTTCTACTACCATTCCAAAAGCAACTTTTAAGGTGCTGAAAACTTCTCCTATGTTCTTCTCTGCTTCTCATTTAAAATTAAGCACTGAAAATTACACTGTATTTATGTTTTAAAATCATCTGTTTTTTTTACTTTGTTGTCCCACCATCCTGCTTTTTGCCACTATTTTTCATTACCATCTTAAACAGTCCTTTTTCACGTAAATTAGAACTGCTGCTTTCAGTGCCAGTTCTTGTACTGTGTCCAACATTTTATGCAATTAAGCAACATAAGAAAATAACACCCTTTCTTTTCCATTATTATGGTGGTATTATTATTAATGAATATTATTTCTGCTATGCAAGGTCTTGAAATGACTCTGGGTCTTGTCACTCACCAAATTTTTGTCTTACTACAGCCTGGCACTTTTGCTCCTAGACACTTTATTTCTCATAAACCACCTCTATCTGCTGTCACTATTCTTTCTCTTCTCCTTAAATTCTGAGCTTTACCTACAAAACTTATTAGTTTTGTCTTTGCTATGCTAGACTGCAAGACTAAATAAAAGGACTAGAACTTGGTTAGAATACTGTGTAAATATGCCATATACATGGTATTTTAAAATTATTTTTTAAAATCTTCAAATTTATATTTATCAGAAGCATTAAGATCTGATTTATGAAGGAGATCTTTTTAGCATGTAATGTATATTTTTGTTTTTGCAGTAAATTAGCGGCTTGACTAGGTGCTGAGAATCCATCAGTAACAGGTTAGATTTGGATGACATATATTTGCTACAGAAGTGAAAACAGCATTTTGGAAATGTCTAGAGAACTCAAGCAGTTACCACGCATATTAACTATTACTACTTATCATCTCAACTACAAGAATGAAAGATTTCAGTGCTCCCCATGCTATTTCAGTGCAAAAGTCACCAGGATGATTTGGCTTAAACCAATTTCGGCATCAGTTAAAACTAATACAGCCGATTTAGCATGCTGGGTACACTACCACACCCCCATGTGCTGCTCAGCCCCTCCAGCTCCAGTCCCATCAGCTAACAGAGTGCAGCTGTGAGAAAGACAAATTGCTCCAGGTAGAGCTATAAGAGATCATTTGAAAACATCCCAAGAAATACCTGTACTCATTAGTATAGACCAAACTTATATGTGATAATCTATTTTACACAAAAATTATTTGCTCTGTGTTTTTTTTTTTTAAATATGCTACTTCAAGTTTAAATTCATTAGCCTACCTTTCCCTGGCAACTATTTACAGAGCCTTTAGCAGTGACACCCTTAATGATGCACTTTGTTCCTGAAGTTATTTCTCCATACCGCAATGTCAATCCACTAGAAAAATATATAGAAAACAAAACAGAATCAATCTAAAAATAAACACAGGGTTTTAATACACAAGGTACTTTCAGATATTCTTATGGAAATAGAAGCAAAAATGCCAGTTAATTTATGTGAAAAGTATCCAGTATATCACTCAGAGAAACTCCAAAGAATTACTATATTAATGTCACAGGAAGAAAGGACAATAAAAAAAATAATAAAAATGTGGTGGCTGAATTACCTAGCTTCAAGAATTGGTCTAACGTTAGTTGTCAACTGTGTGGCATGACCAAATTCATCCTGCAATTCCAAAGGAATATTAAAAGGCACTCCAACTCGGAAAGGAAGCTCCAAAAGACCCACTGAAAACTTCTCTGGCTTGCCCTCTAAGAGAAAAGAATAATGCGTTTTTAGAAGGAATTATGTGTGCTTGTTGGCTTTTTCTTAATTAAGGCTGCAATTAGGTCACGTGGTTTTCAGTATCAAAGTAAATAGGCTGTTCACAACACTGTTGTAAACAAAATCATGGTTTATTGACTGATCCTCTTTTTTTAACTTACGCTAACATAAAAGCAATAGTTAAAACATAATAGCAGTAGACTATGGTACAAGAAATATAACAGGACAGCCAAAACTTCCGAAGTACATCAATACAGCACCTGAAAGTGGACAAGTTCCTTGTGGACAGCTTTTCTTAAACATTTAATTGATTTAATTTTAATAGAATTAAAGCATTCATGCAACAAAACATTTTTGTTCTAAAACTATCCCAAATTTGAGAAAGATGAATAATGATGAGTATTTGAAAAAGAAGTCTGAGTGCATCCTTCCTGTGAAATTTGAGCCCTCTAGGCTGCCTCTAATTAGGCCCTAAAAAATGAGACCAAACAGAGCAGTACAAATGGGAGCTTGTAAATCAGAGTAACGTTTTGTGGAATCAAACTGTCTTGACCTAGTGGCCTTTGAAAAAAGAGGCAATACAGGGCTGAGCTAAATGGTAGATAAATATCCTATCAAATTATTTTGGACCCAAATTAACAACTACTTTCACTACCTACAGGTGTCATTATCCGGGAGCTTCTTTTGTACAAGAGATGTGAAAGTCATGGGGGGAAGAAAATAATTACGTATCAGTTCCAACAACAAACAGATCTCAACTTTACAGTGTTCACAATTTAATTTACACGTGAATGATAAAACTGTAAAATGATTTGACAAAATAACAGTAAAAGAACTTCTACACTGTCAAAGTCAGTTAACTACCAAAAGAATGTGTCTGAACTAAAATCATAAACCTTAGATTGACTCGGGAAGTTCAGTTTTGACCAGCATTTATGATGATTGTTTAGCTTACTAAGAACTGTAAACACTGAGCAACAACCTGCTCTTAGAGAAATAAAATAATTTGTTTCTCAAACAACAAAGCTGTTGATTTCAGTTTAGTTTTTAATTGTTCTTTTCTGGAGTTTTAGAACCTATATACATAAAAGGTCAGAGAAATTTTAATATTTTGGAACAGCGAACATGAGGACTTATGGTTGTCTCTGAGACAACACAAAACTTTGCAAAAATAGACTTGAAATATTCACTTTTCAAGATGTAAGATATTAAAATTATCTTCTGACTAGACAAAAAAGCAGCAACAGATAGCAAAAGTTGCTTTTCGTACCCCTTGTGTTGAAAGTACCAACCTATTAGTTCATTAGATTTTTAGAGCACATATCCTCTCTGAAGAGATTTGTTCATTTCAATTGTTATGGCCAAAGGAACCTTTAATTGAAGGCTGCCATGCTGGGGGAAGCCACAACACTATTGAAAAAGAATTTTTAAAATACAGGATGCAACTTTTCAAGATTTTCTTTTTGCTTTGATAAAGAGATAAAGGAGCAGACAAGGTTCATTTATGTATTTGTTCAGAGAGAGACTTTTTTCTTTCCGTGTCTCTCTCTCTTTCTCCTTTTCTTGGAATTTCACAGAAATGTCTTGAGACTTCAATGTCAGGTTTTCAGACATGTGTTTAAATAATTATTCTTTTCAAGTAATGCCAAACATTTTTTCTATATTATCATATGAGAATACCTCTTTCTATTCTGCCAATAATACTTTTGCAGAAGATTTTAGAAGAATATGCAACAAAAACTCTTTTCTGCCTAAAGTGTTTGCATTCAAAGCCTTTAGTTTTGTGGAAAAAATAGGAGGCTACTGAAAGCATCTATTTTTTCTTGATCTTCTGGAAACAGATGTTAGCTCTACCTCCTGAACTTGTGATGAAAATATCCATCTTAATATCAAATGTAAAGGAAGTAGTACTTTTTGTTTTCCCCCTCCTCATTCCCCTTGTACACAGAGCTCACAGAACAGTTGAGGTTGGAAGGTTTCTCTGGAGGTCATCTCACCCACCCCCCCCTGCTCAGGCATGGCCACCCATAGCCAGTTGCCCAGGACCAGTTACAGATGGCTTTTAAATATCCCCAAGAATGCACACTCCACAGCCTCTTGGGCAAGCTGTGCCAGTGCTTGCGCAACCTGTGACAGTGCTGAGTCACCCTCACAGTGAAGAAGTGTTTCCTGATGTTTGGAGGGAACCTGCCGTGTTTCAGGTTGTGCCCAATACCTCTGGTCCTGGCACTGGGCACCATTGAGAAGACCCTGGTTCCATCCTCTTTGCATCGTCTCTTCAGGTATTTATAGACATTGGTAAGATCCCCATGAATCTTCTCTTCTCCAGGTGGAACAGTCCCAGCCCTCCCAGCCTTTCTTCATATGAAAGATCATAGAATCATACAATGGTTTGGTTGGAAGGGACCTTAAAGACCATTTCATTCCAACCCCCCTGCCATGGGTTGCTCAATGCCCCATCCAACCTGGCCTTGAACACTTCCAGGGATAGGGCATTCACAGCTTCTCTGGGCAACCTTTGCCAGTGCCTCACGACCCTCCAGTCCCTTCATCTTCCTGGCCCTTTGCTGGACTTTCTCCAGTATATCCATGTCTCTGTGTTGTAATGTAACATGCCCAGGACTAGACACAGTACTCCAGCTGTGGCCTCACCAGTACCGAGAGGAGAGGAAGGATCACCTCCTTCAGCCTGCTGGCAACACTGCTCCTAATGCAGCCCAAGATGCTATTGCTCTTTGCAGCAAGGGCACACTGCTTGCTCACGTTCACCCCGTTTGCTCATGTTTACCCTGTTGTCCATCAGGACCCCCAGGTCCTTTTCTGGAAAGCTGCTTTCCAGTCAGTTGGGCGCCAGCCTGTCCTGGTGCAGGGGGTTGTTCTTCCCCAGGTGCAAGACTTTGCACTTTCCCTTATTGAACTTAATGAGGTTCCTGTCAGCCCATTGCTCCAGCCTGTTGAGGTGTCTCTGGATGGCAGCGCAACTCTGCTGTATCAGCTATTTCTCCCCCTTCTGGATCATCAGCAAACTTGCTAAAGGTACACTCTACCTCATCATCCAGATCATTAATGAAGATTTCCTTCTTGAAGAATGTCCAGCCTTCCTGGACTCCTTTCCCCTTCAGGACTGTGTCCCAAGGGACTCTGTCAACCAGGCTCCTCAACAGGCCAAAGCCTGCCCTCTGGAAGTCCAAGGTGGCAGTTCTGCTAACCCTCCTCCCTACATCTCTGAGAATCAAAACCTCTTATCATTTCATGATTGCTGTGCTCAAAATGGCCTCCAACCATCACATCACCAACAGCAGGCACACCCCAGCGGGCGCCTTCCCTAGTTGGCTCTCTCATCAGCTGTGTCAGCAAGGTCTCTTCCACAGAATCCAGGAACCTCTGAGACTGTTTCCTCTCCACTGTATTGTATTTACAGCGGACATCTGGCAAGTTGAAGTCCCCACTAGAACAAGACTAGCAATCGTGAGACTTCTCCCAGCTGCTTATAGAATATTTCATCTGCCTCTTCATCTGGGTTGGGTGGTCTGTAGCAGACTCCCACCATGGTATCTGCCTTGTTGGCCTTCCCTCCCATTCTTACCCATAAACACTCAACCCCATTTGTCACCATCATCAAGCTCTAGACAGTCAAAATATTCCCGAGCATACAGGGCTACTCCATTGCCTCTCCTTCCTTGCCTATCCCTTCTGAAGAGTTTCTAGCCATCCAAAAAAAGCTTATAAACAAAAACTAACCAGTCACTAACAGATAAATGCACACAAATAAATTAGGAAATAAAATTAACATCTTAGAGGATGAAAGAAACAGGAGTAGCAAGGCTGTACCAGAAATATGATGTAACTGTACATTGTATATCTTACAGTCTTTCAACAGTGTCATTAAAAAAAGGAATCTATGAATTTTCTTGGGAAGATATCATCAGTCACATACTATTTTAGGCCACATACATACTGGAGTGTATGGCAAGATGAGTAACATCAGACGTATTTAACAGTATTACTTCTATTCTGGTATCCCAGTAAGTATTTCATGATGGTTAATCCAAAGATACACACCCATTATAATTGAATGAGAATTCAGTTTTGCATAGGATTCTTCTTTTAATTAAAACCAAAATGACTTCCATCTCAACATGTATATTTTTTGAATGAGTTTCCCTCTGTAGTTTATGCGTGAAAGTTGGCCTAATGAACTAGTTTTATGAAAGAATATTTATGCTAATGGCATGAGGGAAAAGGGTGATTCTAATTAAAGAAGAGTTTATTTATATCATTAAGAACATTTTTGAAAGTTCACATCAGGAAAAAGCTTTTGATTCCATCAACAATTTACTTTTTTGTAAAACTGACTGTATAGCAGAGCCAACAGATTATAAATGAGATCAAAACCTATGAGACCAAAAAAAAAATATTATTTTTTCCTGAAAATACTTCATATTTGACATGCAAATGCTACTTTTCAGTGCTGAAAGTTACCTCTCAATTAAAACATGAATGATTTTGATATACAATGAATCAAATAGAAACACTGAAAGTAGAAGAAAATTGGCATGCTGGAATTCTTACCTACAATAGTAAATTTGAATATTTTAGATGGTAGAGGCCTTCCTGCATAAGTGTCTGCATTACTTTCATTTAATACTACTTGCAGTTTCAAGGTGTAGTTCCCAAGTTTCTGAAGATTTTCTAAACAGAAATACAAATATAATTAGAAAACAAAAAAAGTAAAATTATAAATAAACTGGAAATATTGCATAGGCGAACTTACCCATTTTTTTAAACCAGTATGGCCACTTGCCTCCATGCTGACTGATATGAGAAATTATTTCTTTATTCCCAGTAGGTGCTGCAAAATCAACAATTAGCTACATGTATGTAGATTTTACACCATAATTCTTCATTTTTTCAAGTATTACTATTACTCATGATTAAGTATTACTATCACTTCTAAATCTAATACAAAATCAGCTTAACAATTAGTCAGCTAAAAAAGTGAATCCCCTACCTAATTCCATTTTAATTAAAAATTGCTAGCCTCAGACATATTAAACTGAAAGCAGTAGGTTTGTAAAGTTGAACTTTATTAGCTCTTTGGTTATATGTTCCCTGTTAAGTCTGAGCACTTGTAGGCTGTGCACTCCACGCTGGCAACTGATCAACTTGACAAATAACTATAACAAATTAGCTTAAATGGGAGCGATGGTAAAAATGTGCAATTGACAGAACATATAAATCAAGGAAAAAAAAATAATACTTTTTTGTTCCAAATTATTGTATCTGTCTTTATAAACACTCCTGCAGCATTAAAACATCCAAAAAGAGAACACACTGAAACTTCGAGGCAATTTTTTTTAGTCTGGTTCTATAACCTAAGATAAAGACAGGAGTAAGATTTATTGTTTGAAACTTCCAAGACACATCAGTGTATTTGTTTTTCAAAATATAATTTAGAATAAATACAGAATGTGATTGTAATAAGACTACACAGAATAAAAAGAAATGCAGGAAAATATACATTGTCCTATAGCTAAGTACAACTGTTTCAGGCCCTGTTCTTGCATCAAATTACAAAACGAAGATAAAGTAACAGTTGTCAACCTTCTTAGGTGTATTTTTTTGAATGTGTAACTCTGGAATATTGGGTTATTAAAATAAATTTTGATGGTGTTTTGCAGTAAGAGCTAATTCTGTTTTCTATACTGGGTTTTTTCCCCACCTTTGGTAGTTACTAACACTGAGAAAACAGAACTTCCCAAGCGAGTGCAGTCTTCCTATTGCAATGTCAACCATCACAAAGTTAGACTGAAAGTCTGTATTAACCAAGATGCACACCTTTCTTTCTGTTTTGCCCCAATCAGCCGCTTCCCATTAGACTTGTGCTCCAGACCCTTCTCTGGACACACTCCAGCACCTCAATGTCTTTCTTGTAGTGAACACAGTATTTGAGGTGCGACCTCACTGGTGCTGAGTACAGGGGGATGATCACTGCCTTGGTCCTGCTAGCCACACCATTCCCGATCCAAGCCAGGATGCTGCTGGCCTTCTTGGCCACCTGAACACATCGCTGGCTCACGTTCAGCTGCCTGTCAACCAACACCCACCGGTCCTTTTCCAGCCACTTGTCCCCAAGTCTGTAGCATTGCCTGGGGTTGTTGTGACCCAAGTGCAGGACCCGGCACTTGGCCTTGCTGAACCTCATACAATGGGCCTCAGTCCATGGATCTAGCCGGTCCCGATTCCTCTGTAGAGCCTTCCTACCCTCAAGCAGATCAAAACTCCCACCCAGCCCTTGCTTCCCTTGCCCAAACCCTGGATAAGGTCTTCCTGCCACAGCCCAGACAAGAACTTTCTCACAGTCTAGTTCTCCTGCTATCCCACCCTTTCCTTTGGCAGCTTCTTTTATCCCCACTGGACCCCTCAGCTTTATCATTCTCTCAACCCTAATTCAAATCCTAGTTTTGAATCAAACCTTGTATAAGGCTCCCCAGTAAGAGAGCAGATAAGTTCTTCATAGCTCAACTTTCTTGGCAGTCCACAGTATATTTTGCCAGCTATTCCACTCATCAAAAGAGAAGAGAAACTTCTTGTATGTTGTAAGATGTTTGCTGTTGGCCTTCATATGGGTGTAACCACATTGGTATAAATGAGAGCTTTGTATTATAAGAAAGACTAGAGGTTTGACAGGTATGCCATGCCCAAACTGTCACAGGACTTATTCATCATTCTGGTGAAGAGCAGGGGGATTAGACTAGTGATTCCTCAATTGACTGGAGACAAAATTTAAGATAGAAAGCAGTAAAAACAGTTACAAGTACAAATTTCCATCAATGAATCAAAGTGGTCAGGAGACACGAAAGGTCTGCATATAGACTTTTCAGTGATCAGAAGCAAAGGGCAAACTTAGTTTTATTTCTCCCAGCAACAACACTGACAAAACACAACAACAGAAACACCATGCCTCTTTTGAGTTTATACATCCTGAAGTCAGGATGGTCTATCTTAGGTAAGATTGCAAAACACTCATTTGTCCGCAATGCTGTTGGTAAATACAATCCTATAATCTGTGTTACATGAACACATTTTTTTCAATTCCAACCTCTTTATGCCCCAGGACACCACCTTGGACAATGGACATGCACAGCAGGCAGTCCCCACACAAGTGCCATTAAAATACCATGTGTAGTCTTACGACACGTATACTAAACTGAAGCTAAGATACTTCCATTTGGTTCCCTTTGACATATATCACCACAGTAACCTCAGAGCTTCAGAAAGGTACTTTTACAACTATTATCAGACAAAAGAATCGGATTTTCCTATTGCATATGGAAAGAAACAAGGCAAACAAGATTTTAAGTTTCTATAACTTTCAGATATATTTGACACGTGTAGGATTGGAGTTTCCAGAGAATTTAGTGTTCTAATTTTGTGTTCAACACACAACTGAGTAATTTCAGCTACCTTGGAGAGAATGCAATTCTTCAACAAATGCAATGTAAAACTATCAACTGAAGCACCCATAAAATGGAAACCACAAAACAGTAACTCACAAAAAACTTGATTTTTTAAAATTCTGAAGTGACTTTATGTTAGATACTAAACAAGTCTGGTCCCTAGTTCTATGCAGCTCACGTGAATCGCTATGTTAACTACAGAAACATTACCCATTTTAACCATGTTCTTATGCATATTAAGTAGTCAGCCTGGAGCTGATAGGCCACCCTTACATGTGACAGAAGATGTAATCATAATATAGCGTTAAGACATTGAACATTTGGCATTGAAGCAATTGTCATTTCATGATATGTGGCTTTGGAGTAGTACTACATGCTCTGACGTGATATTAACCTTAAAATTAACAGCTATATCAATCTATCAAATTCTAATATGTATTACATGTATATACAGAGAGAAATACATTATACATTTTGCATTTTTAAAATAACAAAGACTCAGTTAAATATACTGAAATACTTACAATGTAAGATAACCTTGAGTTCAACAAGAAGTTTCTTTGAACCTCCGTGGCTTGTACCCGGAAGTTTTTGCATTGCTTCTCCTTTTTTATTCAAAATTTCTATTCTTAATGCTCCTATATTAAAAAGGAAAAATTATGGACTTTTAAAATATGCTGTGCATTACAAATGATTGGAGACTTCTTTATGTTTATTTTTTTAACAAGACTACATTATACATTTTTAATTTGACATTTTACTTTTTAGTATTTGGAAAGAAAAAAATATACCTATCGGTGTGCCAGCAAATCTTGTCTCATTTGGTAATAACTCATCTCCTTCTGGCCATGTTACCGACAATCTGTCAGGAAGTCTAGTGAAAGAGAAATTAGGAATAGTTTTTCCGTGAGTTAAAAAAAAGGGTAATTTTTACTTTAGTACAATACACTCGAAGCTATTTATTGTTTCTACTGAAACAGCTGACTGCTTTCCCATTTGGGAATAAAACTGAACTTTTTTTTGTTCCTGAAGAAACGCTAAAACTATTAGTAGGAGCTCCACAAGTAAATAATTACAATTTAGAGCTTACCTTGCCATTTCGTCCTCTATGTATTTTCTAACAGCTTTGTCAGACGCTGTTCTGTCAAGTTTTGAGATTGGAATAGTTTTCATTTCAGCATACAATGCCTGAGGTTCCTGAAAAAAAACTGAGTGCAGTTATAAACAGCCAGATTATAATATGTCAGAGAATAAACATCTCTCTGTCAATGAACTAGGCAATGCTACCAAGTACTACTTGATGACACCACACGACATTGTTCTAAAATTTGCTGAAATCACAAGGGTTAGGAATGGATGCACGACATACTATTGATACCAACTGTGGTACTCTATTTCATATGCAAATTTAAATAAATCAGACTGTTGATCATGAATAATATTTTTTTTATATTTACATTAATGTAACTAAGTAGTTTGATTATTTCTAGACTACTGATTCTCAAAAAAAAAAAATCATAATTTTCAACAGTTATTTAAAAGTCATTTAAATAAGTCTGACCCAGGCTTATGTTTAAAGATTCCACAGGCATACAAAGTGTGTGAATCCTTCGTATATTTGTCTTACCAAAGCAATTTGAACCTCTCCCCCAGTGGCAAATATATCCCCATCATGGTTTCCGTACAAAAAAAATTTCTCAATACTTCCATAGAATATTGGAAGAGTTTTAACAGTTTTCACCTGTGAAGAGAAGACAACAATTAATGTCAATACATTACTTCTGCACCAAATGCATAGTATTTGCCTTTCATAGGGTTCAAACGCTCTGTTACAAAATAAACAAAACCTCAACACCAGTGAGCAACTAACTGACCAGCTGTCCAGTTTTGTATGTTTTCCCATCCCATTCTATTGCAGCATACATCGTCCAAGGGCTCTGCATTCTTTTGGATGGTAAATCAGTACGTGTAGTTATTCCTTTAAAGACTGTGAATTTTATCTGTTTGTCATATTTTTCATGGCAGTCTTTGAGCCACAAAGCAAATTCTCTGTCAATTTTCATTCGCTGCTCCTATAAAAGAGACAACAAAATAAATACGCATTATTAATGTATTACAAAATCCGACAACTTCAGAAGTATGAACAATTATAAGAATACAGTGATACTGTACTAAAAACCCAAAAAAACTCGGATTCTTCACCTTTGAAACATTACAAAATTCTAGGAAAGCCATACTTCAAGCCAGAGAAACTGTTTCCCCCAGCAACCATATTCCTCTATGAAGAGGGTCTTTCCACAAAAACTGTCATATAACAACTATATAAAATAATTGTTTGAGAAAATAAAAGGAAAAAGACTAAATCTTATTTTTTTCAGATTTAAAGAGTCAGCTTTACTACTCACTAAAACTAGGAGAAACATCTGCTACAAAGTCCCGCAAAAGTGCCCAGGATGAAAGTTCTTCAGAAACTGGGCAATATTCAGTGACACCACCAAATGACCAGTGAGTAAAGGTTTCCATATCATATGCATTAAGCTTTGCCAAGAAGAAACACTTAACAGAATAAAACGATTACCTGTCCGTTGAAAATTCTCGTGAACAGAGTATTCTTATCTTTTAGCTTCAGCTCCAGATCCATGAAAGTGAGCTTGTTTGTGCTGACCTGGAACTTATCATTGGTAAATAATGCACCAGAAATTCTGTTGTAGCATTCAATTGGTGCCAATCCTCTCTTCTTTGGAGGAGCGCACCAGTCAAAACTTAAACAAAAAGATAAAGACATTAAAACCCTTTTTTATAAAGGGAGGTTTTCGTTATAGAAACAGACTGGTTTACATTGTAGAAACAGACTACTGCTTACTCTTCCACAGTTGTGTATGGTATTAATCTTCCATTCCAAAAACATTCAAAAATAGGCCTTTTTCCTCTGGCACCCTTTTCTACTATAAAGCAGTCGTCATCGTCATCATCATCGTTTAATTCTTGATTAAAAAGAAGAAAGTCTCCATGAATAAGTGTCTTAAAAAAACTAATATAATATCAAAAAACAAAGGACTCTAAATTAAGGATTATCTATACTTAAGTTAGGCACAGTAACAGTACACGTTATCAAGCTAGGTATATACAATATTAGGGATTTTTTTTGTTGTTTTCTGTTTAAGAAATATCAAGGAGAAACGCTAAGGAAAGCTAAGGAAAAATTTTAAACAGAGATTGAATAACATTACCAAATCTACCAAATTTGCAAATTTGAATATTACTTTTTCCTCTTCGTTTCAACTGATGATCTTCTAGTGTCGTAAAATCTTGTTAAAATTAAACTCGAGATTTTTGTTGTCAAAAAAAAAAAAAACCACCAACATAAATTATTTTAAAACCCTAGCATCTGAAAGCTCATCAAGACTGGATAAAACAAATTTTAAATTAAAGACTTCGATTATTACATGTTGTCCTCTGTGGTATTCTGGTGTTAAAATCTCTTGAATCAAACTGCTGGTGTTTCATTACTTTCTTGGAGTAAAGATCCAGCAGTCAGGAAAGTGGAAATGTTTCAATCAGACCACATTCCGTAAGAGTTTATAGTTTGAAAACAGATGGTGTTACGTCAAAGATCAGATTTAAGTGAACAACTTACCACAACACCCAATTTGTTCACAGGATTCGTTCATCCAAAAGGATGTGAACTTTCCTGTTCTGTCACAACCCAAATTAAGCAGTAATTTACATTTCACTTCAAATTGTTCTAGTTTCTACTTCATTAAAACATTTAGAGTAGTAGGACTGTCTATAATAGGACTGATAAGGAGCTAAACATTTCACTCACTTGATGGAAAACATGGATCATCAGGGTATGTTTCTTTATCATACAGGAAGGGATGATATCGGATGATGCCTTCCACTATACCTTCTCCTTCAACGTGTGCCTTAAACTCAAAACTATCTGCTGCAGTATTTATATACAATGTCTGCATGTCATCTTTGATCTCCCTAAGATTGACAATCTTTGGTACTTTTCCTTTTTCGAACATTGAAATCTGGAAGAAAGTGAAACAAGTTTATTTTCCTTAGACCAAAAAACCTACACTATTTAGCATTTGTGACATTTATCTTAACTGTTAGCAAAATGAATAAGTTCTTATGCTGCAATGATAAATAGTATTACTTTTTAAAAATTAAATTACATACATATCTTAAAATGCTGCTGTAGTTCAAAATGCATGATTAAAGAGAAACAGGCACAATATGAAATAAGTTGCCAAAGACAAATTTTGACTAATAAGTATAAAATCTCTTACCTGAATGTCAATGTTGTTGAAAGGGCTTACATCTTTTGTTACAGCATTAGTTTCATTTCCTTTTGGTCCATGAATATAATAGTGATAGATATGTCTGAAATAGATTTATTTTTCATTTAAAATGTAAGGAAGTGAAATTAAAAAACTGCATATTATAATTTTCAAAAATCTAAATAAATTCATATTTTTATTAAGATATAACTCATTCATTGCATTGCTATAAATCAACTCCACGACGACATGTATATCTCATACAGAAGATCTACTAAAGGCAGTGAGTGTCTCCTTTTCACTCCTTTCAACTCTCACCTCCTTCATGCACAATCACATTAGGATCAACTTTTTGATAAAATAAGTAAAAACATTACAAACTGGAAAATAATAAGTAAGTGAAAAGAATTATGACTCTTACATGGCTACACATCCTTTACATCAAGGTGCAAACTAATAAAACTACTGTAATTTGTTCTGCACTCTGGAGATTAAAAATAACTACAGCCAAAAAGCTTTCCACGCACTGTTTCTGAAATCAGTTTTGATTCATCATCTAACAGTAACAAAAACATTTAACAAATAATCACTATCCTTATTTACAAAAAAGTAAAGATACCCATTCAAATATAGGCAGCAGTCATCGATGTGATCTGTGTATTAGAAATAATTTTTCTATTTGTAAATATTATTTTCTAATGGCACTTGTGCTCATTTAAGAAACTCCCAAAAGTCCACATGGTTGGATAAATTAATTATTTTCATAGAGATATGAAGTTTGAGAAAACTGAGGAACTTAACTTCATTTACTTCAGCTTTTCCATGAGCTAGCTAATTCTTCCAGTGTCAAAGACTAAGTCCTTAAAGCTCAGGGTGGTGGTTTGCAGAAAAATGAGATTAGAGAAGTCAATGGGACTGAATGCATGATGGAAGTTAAATGCACCTGCAAGTGTTTATGACGGCTTTGCTTCTGACATCCACTGCACTAAATGCACCCCAAGGAGAATCTTGGTTCCCAGACAAAAGCTCCTCACGGTCTCATTCCTCAGGACTTTAGAGCAGACTGGTATGTCCAAACTGCTCAGCATTTTGTCTGCATTTCTTTCAGACTTCAAAAGGTGCTCTCATGGCCTTAAGACATAATTATTTGGGAGGGTTCATCTCCCCTTCCTCCACTTCAAAGCATCTGAAACAATACGAGGGCTGTGCTGTAGCCCATTAAAGCAGAATGAAACTGGTATCACACATGCGTGGCAAAAGGCATGGCAGAGGGGTATGTGGAGGTGTTTCAGGGGAAAAAAGGCCATTCCAGCTGAAATAAGGGATGCAGGACTGTGAGCTTCCCAGTGCTACAATCTTACTGGTTTTACTGTAGTAGCTACAGGCATATACTCAAATAATTGCACCTGGGTTTCATCTCAAATGGAGGCAAGTTCTTTCACTTCAAGAGATTGCTGGAATGAAGTAACACACATCTAAGTGCGAGCATCTAGAAGCTAATGGGGGACCCAAGTTACCTGTCGATGTAGATGTACCCCTACATTTTCAGGAGGTTATAAAGGGTTTCAGCCACAAGTTCTTACATGCAACGCTGAATGATGTTTCACATAATAAGGTATTATCTAATCCTTATAATAATAAATAATATGAAAATTAGTATTAGATTACAGGTAACACAAAAATAAAATTGTAGCTTGAAAATCAAGTTCTGTGGTTTGCCAGATTTCAAAACTGGGCTATGACTTCATAGTTCAGTTTACATTCACAGATAGATCCATCATCTTAATAGGTAAGCCCACACGATTCACAGGTATCGCAGACTTCCGTATCTCTAGGCTCTGCAGGCCCACTGATGTGTACTACTGATGTGCACGCCCACTGATGCCCACTACTACTGTAGTACTGAGGAGACAGTATCAGCGTTCTCCCTCTTCAACTGGTATGAAGCAGCAGCTTTTTTACTATTCTTTAAAAAAAAAAAAAAAAAAACACCACCAAAACAACCACCCCCTCTCCAAAAACCCCAGCAAAAAACCAGCCAAATAAACCCAACTGTAAATACAAAGCTAGATATCAAAGTTAGGAGCACAGCTGTGAGAAAAGTAAGTTGAGTTATTAATAATTAGGTATCTAATTATTATATTAACAATGGAACTATTAAATTGAATAGGTTATTAATAATTAGACTGGATAATTACATAACAATTATCAAGTCATATTGAAACGGCTGTTTGTAAACATTTTTGTTTGAATGGGGGGCCCCAATCAGTTGTGTTAGTTCCTGTAAAATCAGTTAGCTAGGAAGACTAATTGTGGCTTCAACAAAATATGTATCCAGTGCCTTAACAGGAATAAAGCCAATGACTGAGTACAAAAAGGACGTAATTCCTAATTATCTGACTTTGTTCGGACTCCACTTTTAAATCAAATCTTTTAAATCACCAACTTACGCCAGCTGCCTTGTCCAAAGATGAAAGTAGTTTTTCAAGTACTGCATGTGATCTGGTTGTACACCTGTAATGACAACTGCTGTGAAACTCTCTCTATCTCTTTCTTCTAATATTAGATTATGAAGAAATCTTTCATCATCACTTGTGATGTGAGTAGAGTCAGATGGCTACAAAAAGAGTAAAATAATAAAAACTGAATTTCTGAACTCCCATCAACTTTCAAAGGGATTAAAAAACAGAACAGGAAAATAATACAAAACACATGATGCTAAGTATCACAAAGGATTAATGCTTAAAATAAAAGCTTCCAAATTAAAGTCAACAAACTGAGAATCTGACATCCTGGATCCAGTGCATTTTCAACTCACTTTCATCACAGCATTTGAAGTCTTTAGTCTAGAAACGCATTTAATCATGGTTAATGTGGCACTGTGCAATCTTCATGCCCTCATCCATCAAATGGAACTACTATGTGTACAAGACAAGTCTTTTTTAAGAAAACCAAGTCAGAAAAAAATATTTGCTTTTAAATGGATATGCTCCTTTCTATAACAGAAATTGTTATAGAATGCTTTTGCTGTGAAAGAGAAAGGGTGAATCCTCAGTTCCACCTGAAATATCCAGCAGTCTCACAGAAACAGAAATTCCTGGTTCCAGAAAGTCCTGCTTGTCTTTTCCTGGATGGATGCACTTTGCTCTTACGATAGGAGGTTTCTAAGCTGCATGGAAACACAGTGGTTGACATCGTGCTTCATGCTGGACCAGTAGATAAACCCTTACATTTGGTGCATCCAGAAAAGAAGCTAGTTTTAATACAAAGACTGAGATCTTTATAGCAACTGCAAACAATCAGTACAACTTAGAAGATATGCTTTTCCATGCTGTAGTAAATGCAGCTTCATGCCTTGTTTTGCAGGAAAGCAGGCAAAAAGGAAACACATCACTAAGTTGTGAAAGGATACGTCCCCTACCTAACTGTAGGCAGTGAAGTACGTTAGTCAACGGTGTTCTGTTAAGACTTACATTCCCCAGGGAATCAAAGAGGTCTCCTTAACCAACACGATAATTTAACCAGTTCTGGGAACTTTCATCAAAAAAAGACTGGAATTCTTCAAATGCTTTCTTTTGCCTACAGCAGAGACTCTTTTAAACCTAAGAGTCTTGCTGATTTCATCCAAACAAGGAGCTGCTTCTATCCTAGCGATGAGATGATAGATAGCAAAGAAAAGTTGGACTTGCTTGGTCCTCATCTCTGTATGATTCGACCAATGACCTAGGAGCTGTACATCAATGGTGAACAAATGCTATCCTGTGCAAATTACAGAGTGGACGTACCTCCAAAATGCTTCCCAAATTCTCTGGTTGCCTCCTTGCTACAGATGACAAACTACCATGGCACCTTCTCCTACATTCCTAGCATCCATCTCAACTAGAAAAGCTGTATTTGGCAATATTAAACGCTCCAGGGAAGCCAGTGCAGTAAAGACAGATGCCTATTATCCATCAACAACACATGATCGCCTGGGGTGCCCCCAGTGCCATTTCTCTTCAGTGTTCTGGCCTTGTTCTAGAATGTCTTAGGTCTGATATTAATTACACCTTGATTTCTTTGCAAAAGTAACTTTACCAACTCAATGCCTCAAAGATTCAATTATTCTTCTCACACTGCAGTAATCCATTACAACTTCTATTTTTGCCATAGTATTCTCTTGCTCACCTATGTGCACTGCAGACAATTTTCAAGACATTAAAGAGAGAAATTCACACATTTAATTTCACATCAATATAACAAACTGGCCTGGCTAATTCAATGATTTGTAAAAATTTCCTAGACCCAAGTTGTCTATCCATTATCTCTGCACTTTACTTCTATTACTTGAGTGCTTCACATCATTATTTTTTACCTCTAATAGAACTTTACCTGAAATTACGTTTTTTTTTACTGTGTCAGCTTAACTTTAATTTTATAATATCACCACAAGTTTTCAAACAGTTGATTGCACCACCACCTTGAATTCTTTAGTAGTATTTACATTTACACCTCATTCAGCTAGTTTCCTGTCACCCACCCTCCCTTTTTAACATCAAACAGGGAGGAAAAGTATCTGTGCACTCTACAAAAGGCAGATTTTGTCTGCTTTTATTTTCAGTTTCTATTTCTCTGACTCTACCTTCTCATCTCCATTGCACAGAGATTAAAAATAAAGCTTGCACATTTTTGATGACTGATTCTTTGTCACAAGTCACTGACCCAAGATTGCCATGATAAAAACCTTACCTCCTGTTCCTTTCTCACCCATACAAAAGGCCAAGAACATTGATATAACCCAAAAGATATGGGCTATAATCAAGGTCCAATTACCTCTTCATACACAGCACCCACTTATGCTCCCATCTGCACCCTTAGATATATCTTTGCCTTTATCTCCTTGCTCAAAATTGTCCAAAGAACAGTTCTTTTCAGTCTTCCTCCTTATCTTACAGCTTTTTGCTTAAGCTTTTCTTCTCCATGAAAACCATCAGGACTGTTCATTTCAGTTTTCAACTAAATAGTTCCATTTCTTTTACAAAACTAGTGAAGGCCTGTGAAACCACTGGGTTTTGTTGACCTGGCTAGACTTTTCTCTCATAAGCACGTAAATTCTTCTACATACATAAGCACAGTTTGTTCTCCTAATTTATTCCTTACTACTTCAGAGAACGGGCATTTTTCTTTGTTTCATACATAACAAAACAATTGCTGTTCTTAGGAAGGTATTTTTAATACTTTTCTTAACCTGGTATGTCAAACTATATGGCATTTCTGTCCTTTAAGCTAAATTGAAAAGAGAAAAAAGAATCACAGACAAATAAAGCCTTATGACACAGTCTTCAAGTTTCCCACTACTTCCTTTTACGCTCCATGGTGCGAATGATTCAACAAGACGAAGATATCCCCAGATAAGTATTACAAGAATATCACACAGTGAAATCATGTTAACCTGGGAAAGGCTTTCAATTAAAAAAGATAAAGTATTAAGGGCTATTTACCTTTCTGTTTCGAATGTATCCACTATATATTGCTTCTTTGTTTTTCTCCTTCTTTTCAAAATCCTCTTTAGAAAGGACAAGTTCATGAACATCCTGAGAATCTGCAGGTTTGCTTATCATCTGATTTTATTAAAAAAACAGTATTTAAAATCAAAATAAGATTTAAAATTAACGTAATAAAATATTTTGATGCTGTGATTAAAAGCTAGGATAGTAACAATCTGATTATGCAAAATTGTTTTAAAATTAAAAGTTAAAGATTGACATTTACTTACTCTGGCAGACTGTCCAACGAAGAACACTGCTTGTTTGCCTCCAACTCCAAAATATGAGATATCACTATTTAAACTACGAGGCACCGGCAAAGGGCGTACATATCCTGAATGATCACTGAGAGTAAAAGTGCCTTTAATAAATTTTCTCAAGACAAAAGTAATTTAAAACAGAAACTTCTGATCTAAACAGCTTGTATTAAATTCTTCCTGCAGTCACTTTGTTCAAAAATCCTTCACTTTAGACCTATATCGCAACATTAAAATCTATGTGCCTAAAATTCTGGATGTATTCTTTTTAAAAGGATGATGACAGAGTAACTATTTTCTTAAGTCATCTTATAAGTTTGCTAGAAAGGACAGAAGTGTCTTAATCTTACTGAGTCACACAAGTTCAACATTTTAATCTGAATAACTTCTTTGCTTATTACTATCTACGTACAATTTTTTTTCACACTGCAGTTCAGATGAAAGAGAGGAAAACACTTGGCAGGCAGAATCTCGCAGAAAAAGAAACGATTACTCTGAAAACTTTTCTGCACTGCTAACTCTGCAAGAGACATGGTCAACAGGTACTGTGGTAACAGCAATTACACATAGTTTTAATAGTAGAAGGCAAAAGGCAAATCCCTCAATGCGCTCCCTTTGACCATGGCAAGATACTAACTGTGAAGCTGTTGCAAATGAAAACGGCTTACAAAGCAAGCCTGATCCTTCTGACATCATCCTTTCACAGAAATACTTTTGAGTCAAAATGGAAAATAATGCCAACAAACTATTAAATGCAGACTCGGAGAGACTACATATGCCATCGGTAATTAAATTTCATGTCTTCCAAGTCAGCTTTGACAGATGAACAGTCTTACCTAGTTTAAGCAAACAGTAGGACAAACATCTGTTTTAAAATTATAGCAGTCCCAAATGAAAACAAAGTGTAGATGGTATCCTGGCATAATTTACAGTTATGCTCCCATTGAATGGTATCAAACCACAGTGCTTAAACCTCTAGCTCAAAAATACCATACATTTCTACTGTTACTAAACTCACCTACAGCAATTTCAAAGAGCATGACTTGCTTTACAAATGACTAGATGATCCACAATTACTTTTTATGCACTTATCTGTAGTTGTTAGATATTGGCTGTTCTATTTGGAGATGCTTCCAATGCAAAAAAAACCCCTCCTCAGCTATATTATCATATTCCACTGCCCCATTACTTTTTACACTACTTTCTCATAGGACAAAATAGTTATGATTGAGGCTGTGATCCTTACCTTCACATTTACTGTCCTAGGCTCAAGGTATTTAGAAAGTGACTAAAGCTCAAGAACTGTACATAACTGTTTCTCTGGAATTTGCTACACTAGGGTTAACTCTGGCTGTACAGGTAGAAGATCTCTTGAGAACATAATTCAAAACTGTAAAATGAACTCATGTAAGTAGCAAAACCCACCATAAACCTCCACTTTCTTCTTTAAATGCAAAACATCTCTTTTACCTAGCCTCCCTCAAAAAATACAGACACCTTCAGGTATAATTTCGCATTACATTGTACACGATTAAGATTTATAAAAAAAATACAAAAAAAACCCCACCCCAAAAAACCTCCCACAAACAAAAACCCAAACCTAAACCACAACCCTGTACCTGTTATTCCAGTAGCGTAATAGATATTGAATGTATTACTTAATGCACTACTGAAAGGCTTTCAGGTAACACATGAATATACTATCAAAAAAACCTCTGCAGACCACAGAATGCCCCTAACTGTATGTAGGCAGCTCAAAGAGAGCTTAGAAAAGGTCACGAGAACAAAAAAAATGTTCTCACATTATCATATTAGAGCAGTTGCTTTGTGTTATGAAGCTTCTCTATTTCCTACCTACAAAAAGTATGTGTCTATTTATAAATAATCATAGAATGATAGGTTTTAGCTAAGTGTTGGTACAGAGAAATGTCTTAAAATTTTATTATGTGAACCTTTGCAGAGTTTGTCAATTGTTGCAAAAATGATTAAAACTTTCTAACCTCTCAAAGTCACCTTGTCTTGTAAACTTTGACAATCTATATACAGCCCAGTTGTTAAGCTGTTTAGAAGTCATTCCTCTTCCATTATCGATCACTGCAACAGCTGGTTTTCCTTGGGAGTCATCAAATAACTGTTTGGGGGAAAAAAAAAAAACAACAAAAAAAGGAGAACCGGGGTGGGGAAAAAGGTAATGCGAACTAAATCTGAAAAAAAGAATATTTCTATCTTACCAATTTTATCTGTATGCTCCGAATATCAGTATTTCGGGATGTAGCTGATAGAGAATTGTCAATCAACTCAGCAAGGGCAAATGCTAAAGAAATTGAAGAAAAATAACCCTATTAAAATCTTGTTGTCAAAAGACAGTACTCAGAAAACAGACTCACTCACAGTAGTTTCTTCTGCACAATTAGGATAACACACTCCCTAAACACAGGCAAGAACTATGCACTGTCAGAACCATCAAGATTATATAACATCCTGATTAAAAAACCAAAATAAAACCAAAAATGACAAAAAACCAAAAACATACCAACACTTTTGTACATAATACTTTATGATTTGTTTTATCACTGAATCTCTCATACCTATATTGATGGCAAGAACACACTTATTGGAAGTACCTAGGAACAGTGATGAACTAATAGGCTCCTTACCACAAGACAAACTTGTCCTTTTCCATGATTAGGAATGAATTTGTAGGATTCATTTGAAAGTCTGAAGTATGTAAAAAATTGACTTTGGCTTCTTAAAACATTGACAGAAGAATGAACTCATTGAAAAAACCTGAATGGAAATGTTGCGCAACTTCCAAAACAGAAAGTTATTTGTTTACAAAAAGGACACAAAGAAAATTGTGAAGAATATTGTGAATGGTAAATACAACCAAAGTTCTGTCAGATATCTGGTAATACACAGCAGAAATAGTCAGCCAAACTACTTGCACAAGTCTGTTGTTTCTGAACATTAACACTTGGAGGCCTTACCTAACTAAAGTTAGGACTACCTAACTTTAGTGAGAAACTGCATTTAATTTAGGACAACAGCATCAATCTGAAAAAAATACATCAAGTTCGGATTAATTGACTCTGATTGATCAGCCCTAGTGAACAGGCAATCCCATTCAGTCTCTGTGATAAGGAATTCCATCAGGGCATGATCACTACAGTCCAGGCTACTACCAATCCCAATCTTGACCTTTCCAGTAAGTTTCCCTGTGCTGGTGAGCAACAGGTCCACTAACGCAGCTCCTCTGGTTAGGCATTCTGTCACCTACACTAGCAAGTTATCCTCAAGAGTCTTCTAGGCTGCTTGCAGCTTGCTGTGCTGCTTTTCCAGCAGATGTCAGGGTGACTGAAGTCCCCTAATACGATCAGGGCCAGCAATCGTGATGCTTCCTGCAGAGGAGTAAGAACACTTCATTGACATCCTCCCCTTGATCAGGCAGCCTGTAGTAAACATGAACCATCAGGTTTCCTTTGTTGGCTTAATCTCTAACTTTCACCGATAAACTCTCTTGTACCTGCTGTTTGTCACAGGCAGCTTTCCCCAGTCAATCCATTTGTTTTCGTTCGCTAGTGCCACAGCTTCACACCCAATCCCCAAGTTTGTTAGTTTAAAGTGTGATTCACTAAAGCAGCCAATCTGCCAGCAATGCTTTAGGCTATCTCCCAGCATACAAAGTAGGGTCAACAGGTGAACAACCTGGTAACTAGCTCAACATGTACAAAAAGACACGACACTTCACATCATATGCAACTAAGCCGAAGGCTCAATACCACAAAATACTGGGACTGCTAAAGATGTTACGTGGTTCCGAAAGTAACTGGACAAATTTATGGAAAAGAGTGGTTCACAGACATGAACTCAAAAGTCCCCAGATCACTTTCGTTGCATCTCTGCATGGCCCTTCTGTTCTCCTAGTACTTCTCAGGTACCTCATCCTGGCTGCTGGTAGGAAGAAAGCACAGATCTAGACAGAATGCTTTGTGTGGTCTAACGCAGCAATTCATGCGCACAGATACACACGTATCACCGACCAAACTATCAGAGCACTTCCAACACAGTGCCCCCAACCTGAACCAAAACTGTGTCTTTACCGAGGTGGGAAACAAATGAAGTGCAGAAAGAGGGAGGGGGCAAAAGGAGACTGGTACTTAAAAATACAGTTGCTATTTATAGACATTGTTGAGATTGTTTTGAAACAGAAATCACTGTGGGAATGGTATAATGCTTGAGTCTTGATGTTTGCATTTTTTCCTGTACAATTTTGAGCCTGCTGTACCCAAGATGTACATACTTAAAAAGTATTCATAGCCATAGGCAGAATTTTCAGAGAAGCCATAAACAGAAATTTTTTCAATAAAACAACACGAAATGCTGGTTACATATTTAATATCACTTAGATAAAAACTAAAGCAGCATCCTTTTACTTATGTAATACTTGCTCTCATTGGCAAGTTAAGCCCTGTAGAACCACAGATGGGAGAGTAGACAAAATTCTATGATAGTTCACACAAAAACTGTTCACCAAATTCAAACATAAAGTCTATTTTAAGTATAGGAGACAAAAAACTTTATAACACAGATGCTGACCTGTCTGGATGACATCCACAAGATTATTATCAAGACTACAGTCATTTTACTTCTAAAACATTCAAACTTCTTAAAAGAAATATTTGAGGAGGTACCGCTGTAAATCTGGATTCTTACACTGCCATTTTGAGTAATTTTAAAAGAAAAATTTGTACGAAGAACATAGTTAATTCTTCTTTTACAGTTAAGACTGTACTTTTTCACCAACTGTAACTAAAAGTTAAATTGCTCATAACCACATTATGTTCATATAAACATCATTTACACAAGATTATTTTGGCAAGTACTTACGCAAAGGATTTTGCCCTTCACTGGCATAGTACTCGTACATGCCACTTTTGACAAGTGTATCATAGTGGGGTAGGAAGTCAATTCGCTCCTTGGTTGCCGAAAGCAGCATTTGATCAACTGACTGTAGCAGATATAAAGTAACTCCATCTTGAACAAGGTCGCCTGCAGTGAAGATGAAATATAAAGTACATTGAAGAGCACTGCACCAGGCAACTTCTGCTCTCAAAACCACTACAGGTTTAGCCTCAAGTAAGCTCTGTATTTTCTTAAGTGCTGACTGCTCAGCATCCTAGCAATAACATTTAATTTAAAATTAATTTAATTTAAAACATTTTCATGTTTCCAAGCTTAATAACACAAGTTTTCTCAGGTGATAGCTATTTACATGCCATTTTTTCCTATCACTTACAGAATTTGATGGGAGGTAAAAAATTACCTTGCAGAACTGTCATCATACTAACGAGTAGTTGTTGAAAACTTGTTTATGAAAGTAAATTTTGTAACAATTCTTGGAACAGTATTACAGGATTTGTACTTCCATTTAATTATTGCATGTCATAAACAATCATCATGCAGTCTTTACAATCAATATAAGAAATAGCTGTATTTATTTTGCCATCTAAGATACTTACTGAAGTTGTCTTCTGTAATTTCCTTCCTGTTTGTTGTGGTGATAACAAAATTTTCATCAGTAGCTATGCCAAATGCCTACGAAAATTGGAGGTTATTCAGTTATGATAACTAAGTACTCCGTAAAGTATTCAGATAAGTGAAAAAAAATAGTGGTCTTTCTATTCATTTTGCTACTAACTATTGACAAGTGACCAAATATTTTTCCCATATTAACTCAGAACACAGTTTAATTCCACAACTTAAGTTTATTTGCTTTCTCAACTTAGCCAAAACTGTCTGTACTAGAGTAGTCTGTTGTTTTACCTGCTTCAAATACGTTCTAGCAAGCAACAGGAATTTCAAGAAGGAGGAACTCTTACGGCTAATCATCTTCAGGACTGAGGAACAAGACTGAACAGCCCTACTTCAGACTGCGCAACTACAACAGCAATAGTCATGATCTAGAGAGTGTCCCATATTTAATTGCACTCTTGAGACACTGAACCAAGAAAGTATTTCTTAATTTGGATACACAATAAAGTCTTTATTCTTCAATTATATCATACATTTTTAAAAAGTAATATAGATCTCTCATATTTAACCGCACTCTTGAGACACTGAACCAACAAAGTATTTCTTAATGTTGGATACACAATAAAGTCTTTATTCTTCAATTATATCATACATTTTTAAAAAGTAATATAGATCTCTTTTAGAAAATTCTTTACCATTAAAACACTGCAGTATATTCTTCTGAACCTAAACAATTTTTGTCACTTTGCTGCCTCCAACTTCTGAATATGTTTTTGTACCTTAGGACTTGTTATCCTGCTTTCTACATGCATTTATAAGCCTCTACATCTGCCCTCATTTTTGCATCCTGACATCCAACATTAATCTCTCAAAATAATAAACTAAATATCTGCGTTTTCTCCTGCCTTTCCAGGCCTTTGAAACTCAAGTCAACTCTGGTCTTATTTAACTCCATCAACCCCTTCAGTCCTGCAGTCATGACTCCCACAGGTGCTTTCTGCACTTTTAGCCAGATTCTTGCCTGAAGCTTTTGCATCCCCTGTAGTAGCTTGCCTTCATCGTTTCCCATACCTCCTTCTTTCCATCTCTAGTACTTAGCTTACAAAAATAGTTTTAAAACACTGCTTGAGGTTTCATTAGAAGTCTGCTTTCTGTCTCTCAGTTACTCTCTCCCTAGTTGCAACTATGTTAAAGATAGGTAGTATCCATCGGCAAAATCAGCAAAATTGTCAAATTTCTTATAGCAGTTGCTGTAAGTGAAACAAATGGACATGACATGAAGAGACTGATGTTCAGACGTAAGAGTCTGGAGTACTTATTACTTTTTTACTCTTCTATGTTCAGATACTGCAACTTAACCTCTCACATTACACAAGTTTCCACATGGCAAACCTGTGCAGGAAAAATATAAATTGCTCAGAGCAAGGAAAATAAGTAATAAAAAAACATGGATACTATAAAACTAACATCCTACTGTGCCATTCGAGGTTAACGGTTCAGAGCACAGATAAGCATCTTTTCCCTCCAGGTATAATTACAGCTTCCCTGTTTTCTCTACCTCCCAAAAGCTCTTCTGCTCTCAAAACCTTACAGAGGGTGCGGTATTTACTTCAAGGCAGCAAGTTAGGATGAGGTAGTGCATGCACAAGACCGCAGCCTGCCAACCGAGCAGGGGTGGCCTCCTCCTCCTGGTCCTCTCCCTGTTCCATGGGTGAGCCTCAACGGAGCTGACCACAACGGCCTGGCAGGCAGAGCTACACCCGCCTTTCCCGGGTGAGCCCAGCACTGCTGTATCTACTGGCAGCAGGTCCTTTCCCCTTCGCTCCAAATGGCTGTCATTTCCAGATAAGCTACTAGGCAGGTTCATGGACCAAGTCTGGCAGTCCTAACTGCAGACAACCTGTTCTTCTTGTCCACACCGGAATTTAAAAGGTTGCATTCTTTGTAAACTTCAGTCAACTTGGAAAACTACTTAGTTTGAAAGCTTCACTTGCATATAAGACCTATTTGTTTTACTTCCTCCTTCCCTCTGTCCTATGCTCTTGTTAGTTATCCCAGCCTCGGTCTCTTCCCACTATGCCAGGTAGTGGTGAGGTGGCTGCACAGTTGTCCCATTACATGGATGCGGTCTCCAGAAGATGAGCTGGTCACCCCTGAATAAAAGTGAACCTACTGGGTAATTTACTTCAAGAGTTGATGATGTTTCATTTGATTCTGATAAACAATGTTTGGTAAAATGTTTCATTTCTTAAGATTCTCGCAGGTAAGAGACGTCATGGTATCTTTTGTTGACTTGGTATCAAGTTCAGGTTTCACTGCTGAGCCCCTTTCAGCCTAGCATCATGTCCTTTTTCAAATAAGCACTTAAGATGCAGCCAATTCTTGACTTCAGAAGATTCTCATGACAACCTAGCAGTATGTTCAGATTATAAATCTGTTGGTTATTCTTTTGCAAATTGTCCAGATGCACAACCATGATCTAGCTTTTGATGTCATCAAAATCTTGACAAGTACAATAGAATCGCTATACTTAGAAATACCTCTGCACATTCACAATGAAAGCACGTTTGGAGGTTATTGTGTTAAAACAGCTAAGGAGAAAACTTTTTTTGTATAAAAGAAAAGACTTTTCAGAAAAAAATAGATACAAACTCCAAATTAATCCACAGTCTAGGAGAAAAAATAATAATAATTGTATGTTTCCTAAAAAGAGAGGCAGATATGTGAAAAGATGAGGATTCCTAACCTATTGCTTACATGTCATCACTACATGCAAATGCAAAAGTCAAAATGTTACAAAGATGAACAGTTATATGCACACAAAAGAGAAAAAAAGCCACCTTGAACACAAAAAGTATAGAAGATTATATCAATGAACCAAATTTTGACTATTCTGGGAAAACAACCACAGCTGTTCACTAAGAGCCATTTAAATTGTTCGCTAAGCCACACTTGGAGGTGTAAGGAGTGTACCCTGCAGGATTTTGGTGCCAGCGAGCTGCAGGGATGACCAGTGGGGAAGGAGGCCATGAACTGCCCTGAGCCAGTCGTAGCCAGTGCCAGATGGCTCTCAAACTGATGGCAACAACCCACTGTGTGCCAAAATTTCAACCAGAAGGGCACATGGTGCTTCTGAATGTCCCATGCTGTTTGTCAATTTAGCATCTGAAAGATATACATTTATCAGTTAGCTATCTTGCTTTATGCCACATTAAAAAGAATTATCAGTCCAAATTGAGAAATCTCTTACATCAACAAATGGATGAAACTAAAAAACACATTTAAGGAAAAGTATTTTATTCTCAAATCACAGACTTTCAAACCAAGAACTGTCTTTCAGTAGTGCTTATGCACACTGAGATATTTGTATCATCTCTCTCAATTATTCATACAGCTAGATAATATTAAGGTTATTCATGGAAATTAGCAAATACAAAAACTAAGATATAAACAGATTAAATAAAGGCAAAGACATCGCTGGAAGTAATTTAGAACAACTGTGTGTTAACTCATGGGAGTGCTAACGAGATAAACTTTTCTAGCCCACTGTTGGTTGGGTCAGCTGCTCTCAAATGACAACCTGCTGAGGATCTGGTACTGAGTGCCCGCGGTAGCAAAGCAAGTACAATAACAATCACCTTTAATCATCACCTGAACGAGCTTGCCTAATGTCAGAACATAAATGTATATCATCTTTGGACACCAACAGAAAAGGAATCTAAAAGTCTCTAGAAAGGCAGTTGCATTCAAAAAAGAAATTATTTCTAAGCATTTCCTGGAGCTCAAAGAAAAGAGTTGTATATTACAGAAATATAGGAACAGCCAGTAGCCCCTGTCTTTTGGGCAGATGGTCACTATAGATGACCTACAGACAAAAACCAGCAGTGAACATCACTGTTCTGAAACATTTTCCAGCCATCCTTTACTGACAGAGTCACCTCCATCTAAAGAACAATTTACAGAAGACAATATTTGCAGAACTTGAAGTGCCTTGTCCTCCGTCCTACTTAAAAGTTTCACTACTTTCAAAAGTTCAGTTGACGCACTTCTAAACATTTACAAAAAGATATCAATAAAAGGTGTTAAGAAGTGAAGAGATGGTTCAACAGAAACACTAAGAGCATCGCTACCTATCACAAGACCCAGTAATAGATGAAGTTTTTATGTGGTACCTTCAAGTAAAGCTTTATCATAATTCTGTTGGAAAAACAGGGAGAAAAAGAAGAGAGGGAAACTGCATGGTAGAAGCTCTCTACAGAAGCCACATACATAAATCTTGTCCAGAACAATGAGTTAACTCAGACATCTTTTCAAGATTTGCAAGACTTAACAAGTGGAAAGAAGCTGGGGACCCTAGAATTTATCTGAAGAGTACGCTGTCACCACTGGACTTATCCAGGGTCTGGACAAATACAGTAACTTTCACCAGTCCTTCACAAGCCCTTGTGTCTAAAAGCTATCAGCCAGAATTTTGACATCAACTCCATGCAGTTTCCACCATGAAAATACTTTGTACACCATCACTTGTTAAAGTAACAAGAATTCGGAAGCCACTCTTCAAAAGCAAAAAATACTTGGTCACCCCTAAGAAGCTGCACCTGGATAACTAATCCTAAAGGCATGCAGATACTCTGTATCAGACTATATCGCCAGCACTCAAATTTGAGCAGGGACTCAAAAGCCACACTTTCCAAATCAGCGAACACCTAGTAAGGTAGTACGTAAGTGCACAAAGGTATGCAAACTGCAACCTCCTTCCCACTGAAATGTCAGTATCAAAAATGCCAAACACAAGCATTTCACTGAAGCCTAAATTACAATGTTACAGTTTTGGAAAAAACTCACAACACTGCTGCATCTTACAGGTACCTTACAGTACCTCCAACAGTTTAACAATCAAGGAAAAACTTGTTTGGTTTACGCATGGCGTGTTTAAAAGATTTCTATTTTTAGTTTCTGATTATACAGAATCTTGAAAAGTGAGTAAATTAACATAGGTTTTCTAACACAAAAATATAATTACTGCAAGATGGAGTGATTTCATCATTAAAAATGGAAGTACTTTTTTTGAGCAAATTCATCAGAACAGTATCTAAGTAATCCAAATAGCTCTTAAATACATTTAGGAGTTACCCTCCGGTGATACAAAGAGCAGAAGTTGCTAATATTTTTTCATTGAGCACAAACAATTTCATTATACATTATTTCTTAGGCATTGGCAAGCAAATAGTCACACAAAAAAATTTTACACTTATTTCTTGAGTTTCCATCACAGCTATGTTGCTTCTCCACACTTCCTCTTAACAAATATCCTTTTTTGCCTCTTAGCTTATTGACACACTGGAATTTATTTTGGTGGACTGGCAAAATAACCTGTTTAAACAGTAGGTAGACTGTTAGGATACAAAGGGAAGCTCAACAAAAGATGTGACAAAAGATTAAAAGCAAAATATTTTGGTTTATTGCGATGTCCAAATTTTCAGTATTTACTTAAATTAGGTATTTACTTTTTGTACAGATTACAGATCTATACTTCCTATATATTTCTTCAAACAAGCAGGTCACAACAGTGACCAAAAATTCCAAAAGAATTAAAGAAGCATTTCCAAATGTGCTCAAGTAGTAACACTAATTTTAGTACCTTCAGCTCTCTTCAGACGGGTACTTCACCTCAAAGCCTCTCAAAATCCCCTTCACACATAGCAACACTTCTGTGCGGCACAGATACCTTCCTGCTTTAAAAGTGCCTGAAAGGATTCCTGCCAGCTTGGCAACAAACTGAAGTGCTCCGGCTTCACTGTGCACCTGGACAACGCGGGCAAGGGATCCAGGGTGAGCCGCCAACAAAGTTTAACTCCATTCTATCCATTGCAAGTGAATATTTTCCAATTATACCCTAAACATCAGAATAAGCAGTGGGGTGTTTACCTAACAGAAGACAACAGGAAGGTGTAGCAGCAACAGTACTCCCAAGAAGAGGTGAAACTTTGTATTTCATTTACTTAGTCACCTTAAAACTTCATGGTTCTGGGAACAGAAAGTGCAGGACAGCTCCACATGTGCTCAATAGTGCTCAAATGGAATAATCAAGCTAACAGATCATGTTTAAATTGAGAGGTTTCCGCTTTTGGATTGATCACTGCAAGGAAGAAGAATGAAGACTGTATATGCTCCAGTTTCCTTTATAACTTGTTTTTTCTTTTTTTTTTAATCTTCCCCCCCACATACACTTAGAAGGAAACGCTCATTTATCAGTATATAAAGCCACATCCAACCACACTGCCATGCATTAACTACTTGTGAGGGCACAGTAAAAAAATTTCATAAGGTGACAACAAATATTTGCTTCAAAACCCCACAAAAGTTTCAAAAATTAGTAAAGAATATTTTAATAATAACGGAGGAATATTTTATACGACATCAGACAGAGAAGACATGAATCAGCTCCTAAATCAACCTTTCAGTGGCTGAATCTCTTATCTCAAGAATCAGTTATTTTGCTACACAAACAGGAAAATACCTTCTCTCTGTACCATGAAAAACACCTCAGTCTCACGAGTAGCAGCCTAAGACCATGCCTTCAGGCGTCCAGGTATTTTCAACTCAGAATCATCACATGCTGCAATAAGGTTTAATTTCATTGATTTTTTTTCAAGATTTACATTCTCCTTTGACTCCTACGTATCCAGTTACATCCCAAGGAATTCTCTTATGCCACGGGAAGATGTTCACAGCAGAAATACTTCCAACAGCTTAATATCTCTGGCGCCCTTGTCAGACGTTACCACCCTCACAGCCCAGTTGGCAGACTGGAAAACCTACGCGCACCTTCGCTGCTACAGCAGAATCACTCAGTCGCACAACAAACTGCCAATGAAAGTCCATTTAAAGCTGAGCCTGTACCAACACTGAGCCACCGGACAGGATACCCTTGGAAATAGCACTGCTGGATATGTGGCATTTGCCTGATCACACCCTCAGACGGTCTGCAACAGCTTTAATTGGAGATAAGCGAATACAACATTCCAGTTCACCTCAGTCTGAACAATTCAAAACTTGCTTATCAAAAGAATCCTTCTTCCTGAACTTTCATCACTTCCCTGACACAGTTTCAGCACCAAGAAGCAGGGAAAGTCTGTCCCAGTCAGGTGAACCCATTCATCACCTTCTTCCTGAAAGGAAGTAGCTGCAACTTTCGAGATGCCAGAAATTTGGCACTTTGGAGTACAACACGTGGAGAAATACAAACAACACGCAAAGCTCCCAGAGGCACTGAGATGCCAGAATGCTCTTCCAGAAGCCTAACGAGAACCTGTACACTGTTGGTGTGGGAGACATCAGACATCGAACTTCGCAGAACGGGTTTGCTTGGAAGAGATCTCTGGGATCATCGAGTCCAACCTTTGCCCTAACACCACCATGTCAACTAGACCATGGCATGTCCAGTCTTTTCTTAAACCCCTCCAGGGATGGGGACTGCACCACCTCCCTGGGCAGCCCATTCCAATGCCTAATGACCCCTTCTGTGAAGAAATGCCTCCTCACTTCTAGGCTGAACTTCCCCTGGGAAGTTCTGGACCTCAGCCTGTCCACTTTTCACTGTACCAGCATTTATTGGTCAGGTCAAACCATCTGTCTCAGCATGCTTTCAGAGTTACATGTCCCACAAGTAAGATAATGAAAGCTCCAAGGTGCAAAGAGTCATCACACCAAAATTAGCTGTGACAGAGGCATCTCTGACAGAACTCACAGACAGTCGACACATTACTGGAGAAGGCCTTTCTCTAAGGGAACGATCACTGGAGGTTCTTGTTGCACAAGTTTGTAAGAGCACCGACTCTATTACCCTTAACACCCCAAAACAGCCACCAGGACTGGCGATACGGATTATGGTGTTGACTTGGTAAGAAACTATACTTGAAAATTTTACTTTCACAGGCACCAAATCCAAACATACCAAGTTCTGCTTCGCAGTGCCAGACTTGATGTTGCACACCTGAGCGGTCTGTCTAATGGTGTTAAAGTACTGACTTCACAACGTCAATACATTTTTGGGAGAAGAAAACCCTGAACCTGTTTGTACCCAAGATTCGTCACATCGTGTGATGATGGATTATTTCTGTATAAGACTGTAAATATGCCAAAAGCTCTGTGAACTACTGAACACCGTGAGGACGCACAGAAGCAGAAGTCACTGAAGTGTGCAGCGTATATAAAAAAGCCATGAAAAGAAAGACTCCCTTGTCTGTAACAAGTTGCAAATTAGTGTCAACCTCAGCCCACCAATTAATTACAAAAGCTAAGAAAAAAAGATGGGTTAATTGTCAACATATTTGCCCTTAATACTGAAAATATGAAGTATCCTTGCAATTCATCTGCTAGGTACAGTTGAGGTGGGATCCATCAAGACTACTCTTAGAGGAAATCACATAATACTGACAATTACTCACAGGAGACACGAACCCTATAATGATGCTCCACTAAAGAGGAAGTTGGGTCTTAGGAGACCACGAACTCACCACACCGTCTTAACTTCTCAGAACGTTACACTACATAAAGCGTACCGATTCCTTTATTTCATTCAGTTTCCTGTTTCCTCCAGTCTTCCGAACTTTAGGGGCACCGATCATATCAAGGGCTGTGCTAACAACTCCACAGCCAAGTTACTGCTGAGCTACTGCACCGTAAGTGGCAGCGCAGATTCAGAACCTCTAACCGAACATGGATATGTCGTTTTGAACACCGCAGTAGGAGAACTGTGTGAGGAGGCGGCAGTCATGTGTGACAGCCATTCCATTCCAACCCAAAGCTTCCAGCGCAGGAGGAAACCATTACATTAAACACCCTCCAGACATAGGGCAAACAACGCAATTTCCCCCAAGAACTTATATCCTAGAGAACAAAGTGCAAATTACACTGGATAAAGAAACTAAACCAGAATGCTGTATCAGACTAAATTAGTGCACAACTCACAGCCGATTTTCCTGGGCGCTTCACAATATAAAATATACGCAGGCAGCTAACAGGTTTGTGGTATTTATGACTCCCTCAGAAAACGAAACCAGGACAGAAAACGGGCGATGCCTACTGTCACTAGCAAACTCAAGTAAACAGCCCGTACGCAGAAGGAAATCTCCACCTCCGAGAGACCTGAAGACAGGAAAGAGAACCGAAAGGGTACACGGGCAGCAACGA
>NW_009636164.1:0-16188 GCF_000690535.1 Cariama cristata
AACTTTATATATAAATATTATATATACATATAAAGCATTTTTCATAGCAGCCATTGCATATATAGTAAAACAAGTCTATCTGAAGTCCATGCTGCAAAACTCAGGCCAAGCAGCGTTCACCCTCTTCCAAGAGGGACATCTGTACCGGAGCTAAGATTTCAGGAATAAGGAGTTCTGCTGCTGCTGACAGCAGAGACGTCACTTTATCTTCTACCAGGTATTGCCCAGACTACCTAAGTGCAGAGTGTTTTTAGGGAGAAATGCCACTATGTGGAATCACCTCATGGTCTCTGACCTTGTCTCCAACACCCGAATCAGGCCAACAACTTCTAACAAAAAGGTGGAAACGTAACGGAATGGCCGAAAATTTGTTGACGCAAGGTGGGCCGTGGCCTTACCACAAGGTGTTCAGGGGCACCATCACTCCTCACACAACTGTTGGAAGCCTGATGAGGGGCACAGAGGCACAAGGAGGCAGCCTTGTGCAGGATTTAATAACTCATATTTAGTTTGTTTTTGTTGAGTTCCCTTTCCAGGTTTCCTATCAGAGTATCAATACTTTCCTGCAGGTCTTTGAGGTTTGCTCTGTGATCCACCACAGAGTCTATTGCTTGCATGGTCAAATAGCTCTGAAACGTGTGCTCTCCGGGGCTGGGCTGCGGGTGTCTTACGGGGGCATTTGACTCCTCGGCTTTGCTGCTGTCATCCCCACTCTCTGTATCTTCCGAAGGGACGTCGTCGTAGTCTGCTTCACTCATGCAGTCTTTTGGGCTTAAGAAGTAGTTCTCCCCACAGCTACTCCAGTCTCCAGCGTAGCGGTTGCTTGACGGGCTGTCTAGACCTGCTGGCCTTGGTCTGAGTAACCCAGACATCTCAGTACCACTCAGATTCAGCATCTGAGGTCTCTGCCTCTTGGGTCTCAGGTAATTCAGGGAGGGTGGGTGCTCAGGAAATGCGTTCAGATGTGCTGGTTCTTTGGCAGGTGAGTGATGTACTAGAAGAGAGGAGAAGTTAAACCAGTCAGGACTGAATTCATGCCGCAACAAGAAAAGTCCACAACAGATGCCCACTGTCCTCCCTCGATGTCACACGCTAACAGCATGCATGAATACATGCAAGCTTACAGCCAACACATTCCACTATTATGTTTTCTGCCACTGTTTGATATAAAATAATCATAAAAACTACTGTAAAAGCTCAGTTTTGAAGATTCATGCCAGATTCAAATTGCAACAGAGAAGCCTATCTAAAAGTAGAAACTCCCAGAGCACCGATTAAATCCACTGTGTGAGTTAATCACCATCCCGCTCTGGGTCAAAGAAAAGCAAATAGCTCAGCTCACACACTTTGTCCAGGCTAAAGGAGTAACAGAAAGCAGGCACAGCAAAAGAGGTTAAAACACAACAAAAATACCACTCCTGAGAAACACCCAGAGAAGCTGAAGACGCACCAAGAGTTGAACTCTTGCACTTCTTTTTTGCCCTAATGTTCTGTGCTATTAAAGAAGCTCATTTGCATTAATTTTTCTAAGCAGCCACAACCCCATGTCAGTCACACTCAAACAGGTTTGATGGCAATGTTACCTGAGCTCACGATTATACAGCGTAAGTTACTAAGTCTCCTCCGCTGTTACCTGCTTCCTACAGTAAACAGCACAAATATTTTTACTGACCCATGCCTATTAAGCGTTTAAGTTGCAAAACTTCTTTCGGTTTTATACAGACCATTACCTCTTGTAATTATCAGCAGAGACTTTCTATTCCCATCCACCGTTGCAAACGCGGTGCGCACAAACCCGTGCAGTTCACAATCTCACCCACTCCTTGTTAGACTCCTCGCACACAAGCAGAAGGGCTCAGTCCTGAGATGTGCCCAATGCTTTTCTTTCTGGGTCCACGTTACAGGTCTCTCCAGGGGATTTTAGTCTTACTTTACGTCTTGCACAGTAACACGCAATAACTAGCACTGCTTTTTTTCCCCTCCCTTCTTACTATAACAAAAGCCCTTCTGTTTAGACTATGCTCCATTAAGACGAAGGGCCATGGGTTAACAATAACTTGCCAGTATTACATGCTCTATCCGAACAAGGACTGTTTGTTTTCAGTTGGAAAAATACGGAAATTTAAGTATTGCACAACATGTTGATTATCAAGCTGTCTCAATCTACAGAAGATTAAATGTAAGAGACCAGACTGCGATCCTTCCATCGGGTCCAACTGTTCTGTTTACACTGTATGGCGTTCGCCTCCTCACGCTTTTGCATTGGTGTTCTACCTCCCTTTTAGCACAATGTCTTGCACAGCTCTTGCAAGCCAGGGTAGAGCGTTTTGCTTTCTCTTCAAGCTCAAGGAAAACTCTTCTACTTACCCTACTCCTGGCCCCTTTACAGCAATGCCCACTCCTATGGGCAGGGCTACCTCTACCTGCTTTTGTTTCCCACAGCAGCTGTGCCATAAGCCATCGCCAGGGTTTCACGACTAGCTCCTGCACAGTAGTTGCTGCCCAAACAGCTCTTGGTCTCTCTCTTCTTCCACCTACATTTCCCATCTCTCCTGCACGGGCTCACTGATGTGACTGAAAGCTTCTTTTCATTTTTCGTGGTCAGCAGCTCTGGGGTTTCCCAGCTGCAGGTGACAAGGAAGCAGAAGTGTCCTCAATCACCTCAAGCCCATCATGAAGGTGCACCATATGTCAAACTAACTTTCCTCTTGATCTTGTTTTCAGGTAGAGAAGGTTTCCGTGAGGCTGCGGTGAGCAGATCCAACAGCCGGCAGCTTCCTGGCAGTGTTGACCCAGCGTGTGGTCAGCGTGTACCTGTTAAAGCCGCAGCGTCAGCTGTCATGGAGGTGACTCCAGGGCATGACCACCATCAGGTCAACAGAGTATGAAAAAATGTAAAAAGTGCTGCCATTTACATCATCCATAAGCAGCTCTTCAAGCTGCCCAGTCAGTGACATCCTTTCAGCACCCGTGCCTGAGCTGCTGGAAATCAACTCACCCTCTTAGCTGAAAATCAGGGTAGAGTGGCAAGCAATGTCTAATGCAAGCAAACTACTACAAATCAGACTTACAGGGGAAAAAATTAGACAACACAACTGAGACTACACTTGTTGGGTTTTTTTTCCCTCCAGTACACTAGCTGTCTACACTGACTTTTTTCCCAAACTCACCTTTCCCATCGCTAAGTGATAAAGGCAAGCACAGGGCTCGCTGACCACTGCAGCCCACACAGCAGCAACACAGCCGGATTCACAGCAGCTCTCGCCAACAAGGTTTGGGGCAGTAGGAAGGAGTCTAGTGATATTCCTGGGTGGAAACTGTTGTAAGAGGAGTGAAGAAGTAGCCCACAATGGCCGAAATCACTGTCTCAACCAGAATATTCTTTATACTAATCAGTATCTGATATATCACAAGAAACGTTCCAGCACTTGAAAGACCTCAGGGAGCTATTCACAAACCTGGCAGTTACGCTCTGCTGGTCAAGGGAGCTTACAGTCAACTCTCTTCTTTTGCATTTTCTTCACATGTCCTGATACTGCATCGTTTTACCCAAGAAAGGATTATACCTTCCCCAAAAATTCTCTCTCTCATAATTAAAATAAAGAAGAAAACAAAAAAGACCCCCCCAAAAAAAACCCTTACAAATTTAAAATAAATCCCTAGATAAAAACTTAACAAGTATTACTGGTCAAGTAGAGCAGAGACTGTTTAAAGATGACTTGCGTTATAACAATACAGTGTAGATTCCCATACTTTTTTGTAACCATAAACACTCCTTTAATTAATAGCAAGATCATACATCTTACATAGTTTAATTATGAACTGCTAAGACAAAGACTACACGTTCATGTGCCTGTCCTGCACTTTCTCTGCTAGCGCACATTCATTTATATCTCATGTCTAGGAATAGACAACAAATCCAAACACTTTTTTTTTTTTTAAATTATTGTATAGAATCTGCCAGATACAAGTCTTTGCCAACCCATGCTTACATGTCCAGAGCCGTTCCTGGGCCCTCCAGAATAAAATGCTTCAAGAAACACCTAGCTGGGAATGGCAATTACTCTTTAGAATGTTTGCAATGGGTGAAGATGACAGGAAACAAAAAGAAAAAGCCTTTTCCCAAACACTCTTTAAATGAGTTGTGGAACATTTTGTATCCTGAACATAGAACAGCAGAGTCCACCTGGCTGGCTCAAATGCAGCCACAGCATCTCTAATTCAGTATTGCCAAGCCACGCCCTTCGTGACCCTCCACGTTTCAGGGGTGACCCCAAGTCACCCATAAAAAGCAGATCTCCTCCTCTTCAAGTAAAAATAAATTTAAAAACAAACCCAATCAGACACGTTATTCATTTAGATTCACTAATTCCATTTCATGTTTCAATTGGTGTAGAAATTCACCAGTTTCCCAAGAGCAATTACTGTGTTCTAAAAGGGAACAATTAAGCAGCTGTTTAGATGAGCTGAATCTTCTCTTAGCCTTGAGAATTAAAGGGTTTACACTGCTCAGATTTCAGAATTGGATATTAAATTATTCAGTAATACCAAACAGATCAGTTCTCACCACTGTGAAAAAGGAAGGTACTACAGCACAGCACAACGGACCCATCTTCTGCATGGTTAGGTAGCTTTCAACAACTGTTTGGCCAAAGACTATCTGAAAACAAAACTAAACGCATCTGATCCCACATTAAGCTGTTTCACAGTATTACCCGCAAACTCTCCCTGTTTAACTGAAAAGCTGCAACACCTTCATCTGCTCCTGACTTGGGGCAGTGCTTGCGCAAGAGAAGGCTGCGGTCCAGCAGCAGTAGCAATGCACAGGAATTCACTGCGGGCTGAAACCCAGGGCTCCAGATGTCATCCTATTTCCACCGCCTCTCTGAATACCAGGGGAAACGTGAACACTGTGTGATCATTTCCCATTTGAAAGGCAGATCTTAGCAGAGAGTTACCTTCACTTCTACTTTAGTTCATTAGTAAGATCAGAATTTCCCCTCCCTTCTTACTGAGAATTGACCCCAAATTGTGTGACAGCATATGACCTCTTAAGTTTGGAAGTGGGAGCTAAAAGGTACTTAAGGTGTTTTGGTTTGGGTTTTATTGTTTGTTTGGGGTTTTTGTTGTTTTGTTTTAAACACATTTTTCCTTACGCAAAGCTCTGCAAAAACAACCAGAAGTTGCACAGCTCTTACTGTAAGGATGCTCCCAACTCTGCCAAATTACAAGAGCAGAAATAAAGTAACCCTCCAGGTATCCTGGAGGCCAAACAGCTAGTGAATTCCATACACAAATAATCCCAAATGGTAAAAGCAGGAGAGCAGAAGAAAAAAAAAACCACAAACCCATACAAAACCCAAAACATCCCAAAATCCCCTAATTCAGTTGTGGAAACCTTACTGTCACTGGGTTTGTTTTTTCTAGTGTCTTTACTCACATAAAGCACTCTTCACCATTTCTTATGTTATACTCAAACTCTGCCATCTGGTAAGAAAGCAATGAAAACAACAAACCTTCCATTAAACAAAGTGACCCAATATAAAGATTAAAGAAATCATGACAGTTTTATAATCTAGATTAATAGGTGATGCCATAGTACCTTGTGTTTTAAGAATTCCAATGCTGCTCAGTCATCCTGTGAATTAATGTACACTCTCACCCAGTAAAAACAAACAGCAACAGTTTGACATTTTCCCTTGATCAGATTCATGAAACAGTACCTGGCCACAGTTGGAGTAAATAGTGAAGAACCTCTATGTGTTTTTTGAAGTCCAGGGCACTAGCAAGCTCTTCTGAGTCTGTGAAGACTCTGTTGTTATGGTTGGTGGTCTCCTGCCTCTGACTGAGTAACACGGGCCCAAAACATACGGCTAAGTTCTGGCATGTCATCTTATTTACTTTGTGGTAAGAAGCCACCAGTTTCAGGTGATCCAACAGCATCTTCAGGGTAGCCTGAAAGAACAAAATACTGCTCAGGAAACAAAGCACTAGACGAAGGTGGTGTTGATATCCTAACATCACTGCTCTACAGGGATAAGATCAAGTCTGATAGTTATGATTTTTTTCTACCAACACTCATCAAGGGAACATCTAAGTGCTGATTTAGAAAAGCTGTATTAGACTATCACAGAGCTGACTAGTTAAGACAGACTTTCTGGTAAAATTCAGCTTGTTTCTTACTTGATTTCAGTTTTACACGGATGAGTTCTCTCACAGGGGAAAGGGGACATGAGGGAGGGAAGAGAAGCTGCAGAAGCAGTATAGATGATCCAGGTACAATAGAAAATAAAGAAACCCTCAATATGACCTTGGCACCAGAACAAGCTTCCCAGTAACTTCCAGGTAGTGTGCAGGCCACTGCTCACTCTCTGCCCCCTAGAAATGGGCTAACTCTGGTCTTCTGCAGAGGTGAATTTGGCAGGTGACAGCACACTGCACTATTACACCGCACAGTATGGGAAGCGAAGGCTTTATTGCACATACTTAGGAAAGAGGGATGCATTTGCCCATGTCATTATGACATACAGATCAGAGAGCTCCACAGAACTGGAGCAGGACACCACGCAGGAATAATCTTCTATCTAACAATGTAAAAGTAGTGATCACAGCTTTTCATTCAGTTTTACAGAGAATATAAAATGCAAACTGGAATAAATCCAGCAATGCAGGCCCTCCAATTAATCATAACATGGAACTATTTTCAAAGACATGGAGCACCAAAAATCCAAGTGGACCGATAAGTCAGGAAACAGGTGTATGCATTTTGACACGTTTTATATCCAGTGTGAAAATGTCCAATGTCCCTTTATTTTCTGAAGTATGCAATTTCCTTGAATCTACTAGCACGGCTCACCTTCTCAACATCTGGCAGGCACTCCAGGAGGGCTGCAGTGTGCTCAGAGTCACTTGGGTCATTCTCGCAACCGCTTGCTGTCATTTTCAAGGGATTTTTCACCATGGCCTCCAACACTGCTTCATAGAGCTGCTTGGTTATCAGGGGAGAGGGTAGCTCTCGCAGATAATCCTTTAGGACACCTTCACAAAAGACACAAGAACAGCTGCCTTTAGCAAGCCGCAGATTCACTTTCCAGCAATTTTTGGGAGCACTAAGGCACATCAACTTTAGCCATCCCATGAGAAAATCCTCCGTGCCAGTGACAAACCTTGTGCTTGGGAGCGAGGGACGGGAGGATGACAGCAAAAGGGTACAGCCAACCACAGGTACGTGAGGGCTCCCCACAGGGCCAGCTGAGAGGCAGGAGGTATCTCTGCAAGATACCGGAGGCACCAGTACCCCTGTCCCCACAGTCCCGGCAGCTTCTCCCAAGCCCACGCAAGGTAGCTCATCACAAAACTAAGGAGTGAAACCAGGGTAGGAAGGTGGGCTACCTCCAGAGAAGAGGGGTGCATGCCGGGGCTGCTGTGCGTGCAGGAGTGAGTACGCCAGGCACAGGGCGAGCATCCCTCCCGGTCTCCCTCCTGGTCAGGGCGAGGGAGAGGCAAAGAAAGGGCTCTCAGTTGTAAGGAAAGGAGCTCCCACAAACACCAAAATCTTCAGTCTGATGACACCTCCTCCTTCATATACAACCGGCAGTTAATTTTTCTGTTCAGTTCATTTTCAACTATAAAATTATGAGCCAACATCCCAGCGCCAGCAGCACGTTTGGTGAAGCACACAGCGTTTTCTCACCTACCAAAGCACAAACCAAACAGATCTCCTCAAAAGGGAAACACCAACTCACCCCTGCCTCTGGGTACTCTAACGCCCAGCACACCACTCCCTTCTGCTATGACAAATATAATGCACATCCAAAGGAGACACTGGCTAAAATACCCATGCACTGAGCCCTCCCAGGTGCAGAGACACCCTGCACTGGGATGTGCTGGAGGAGAAGCTATTTCTAGGAGCTTCAACAACCAGGCAAGCACCTCATTAATCCTGATTTCTTCCACAGACGCAAACAAATAGGAATTGAGCATTTCCATTCTTGTAAACTGGCTTTAGAGGTTGGCTGATACTTCAGTTTGAGCTGGGTTTCAGTGATTATAAGAACAATTAAAAAAAACCAAAAACATTAAGACTTCCAGCAGCAGCCCTTTGGAAAGGACACAGCAGGATGCTATCCAGGAGCAAGGTGCCCAGTACAACTGACAAAAAACTTTGAAGGCAACAAGCCTGCCTCCCAGCAGCTTTTATTTTCCTTAAAAAAAAAAAAAAGCATTCTGTGCCACAAATATCTACCCATTTTAGCTAGATCACAATTGAATTTAAATACTTTGTTAAGAAGAAACGGATTAAAAAAAAAAAACAACAACTATTTGAAAGTGGGTAGTGTAATTAATGCAGCCTGTCCTCCAAAAAGGCAAAGTTGGAAAGGTAGATTTTTTGAGTATGCATTCCTCATAGCCTTGTAAAATCTCAAATCACAGCATATACCACCACACTGTGTTATTTAACAAAGCAACAGTTTTATAAACTCGAGCTTTATAACCTAGCTGTAAACTGAACTGTATAGCAGTGGGCTTTGTTATGAGGTCGTTTTGAAAAAAAAACGCAGGGAACAAAAGTTAACATTTTCCCCTTCATAGCCATGTTCACATGCAGAATGCAAGTAAAAGTTGGCTTCTACCTGTATAAATATTTTTGCTTTAAAAAGAATACTGCACCTAGCAGTAATGCAGCTATTGAAGCCATGTTGCACGAGCAGCGCTACCTGAAGCAGCATCACCTGCCGGAGCTGCCAGACCATCTCTCTCCACAGCATAAGGCACGAGGCAGTCAGGCAAAACTTCTGTCTCTGCAGACCACCACACAGCACTTAACAGCTCACTCTGTGCTTAAAATGGGAACATCCCATCAGGAATACAAAATATGTGAACAGCCACTTTGTTTTAAAAAGAATATGCCACTTCTGGTACTGATCCACTTAAGTTTTGTTTAATAACTTACTCCTATTCCTCCCTCCTCACCAAATTTTATTGCTTCCCCAGATTTTAGAGGCCCACATTCCATGTGTGGATTAGCTGGTTAAAATATTTACGAGACAAATGTGGCAGAGGCCGGTGCTGTACACCATGGTTTGGGATATTTTCCTTCTTCCGTAAGCAAAACACTAGCAAGAGATGCTTTTATCAGGATCTTTGTTTCAGCTGTGCTTTTTTTGGATGGGGAGGCTGAAACCAGAATCAGCTTACAGTAGGAAATGGTATGTCGTAATCAAATCAGCTTATACTGTTGAAACAGTCACAACTGTCTATTAATAACAATTTAGTAGGAATTCCTCTAAGAGCATCCACAGTCATAGGACTACCACCTGCCAAAGGACTTTCTCCTGTTTAGCCCTGAATAACAGGATAGTTTGGGAGCCATGAATGCCCCCGACCTTTCTAAATCCTTCTGCTATTCACTCAGCTAAATTAGCCCTGTAAGAAGCTGCTGTTATTTTTTCCATGAATCTATGCTTCCCGCTGCTGCCAGCCCACTAGCACATTCCCCTTGACACAACCACACACAACAAATTTAGACAGCGAGCAGAAATTGCCATCCACTTCATTAATTCCTCATTTTTCTGAACCACTGAACTGTTAACAGTACTGCATGCTTTATGCAGAGATATGAATTCACGTGGATGCGAACAGACACGATGCAACAAGATGACTACATGGTCAGTTCCAAAAATTGGTTGCACACTTCAGTTTGAGCCACGAGTACGCTTAACGGTGTGTAAGCTTGTGCCAAACCCAAGAGCATTTCTCAGTCAAGACTCAATCATCAAATATTCACATTCTTTAGTCTTTGGAGATCCAAAAAGGGGGGGGCAAATAAATCTTTTTAATCTTTTCAAAAAGGACCGCTACTCAAATTTCAAAAAGGACACAAGGTGGCACTTCTCTTCAAATCAGCCAAGATTTATACCAAGGATTCATATTTTATGGAACACATGTTTTGGCTGATAAAAGTATGAATCATGTGCATCAGCCTCAGCACTGCAAATACAGCAGTAAAACATCAGGGGAAGCATCCCCCTCAACCCAACTCCCTCAGCGTAAGCAAGAGAGGCTTTGTGGGCTCTTTTATTCTTAGCACTAAGCAGGGTTGGTGCAAACACCCAAGCACGTTATGGGTGCAAACAACCCCTCCCTCCCCGCTCCCCCCAACTCACGCAGGACCCCTGCACTCAGTCCTTTCAACACAACACTGACACAGGCACTGCAGGCAATCACACAGCACAGCTGCAGGGGAAAGAACTGTGGGGTTTTTTAAATGTAATTTCTTAAAACTATTTTTTCCCTTGTATGGAACACAGCATATGAGTAAACTCTTGCAATATAACGTATACAAAAGCATACCCAGCAGTCTTTCCATAAGACACACACCAAGGCTGCAGTCTTTTCACTCTTACAATACAAATTCCAGATGCCAAAAAAATTAAATTATTCTTCAGTAGTACAGGCAAAAAAGGACTGAGTCCAGCAGAACCTGCACGGTTACCAAAAGTTCACCATCACCAATGAGGCTTGCAGCAATGTATATTGAAAAATTGAAGTACACTTTTCTATTTAACCATTGCATCATAAACTCGTGATGGAAAGATCAGTCAGATTGTGCTGCTGCCCTTCCAAGGTTTTGAATCCGTACAGAGCTGTCCCACAGTTCAGACTTCAGTTTCAGCCAGTTCTGGTTGGTTCTGAGTGTACACCGTACTCAGGAAAATTAACATGCCTATGAAATGTTACAGGTTCTTTTGCACGTCGATAAGAATTAAGTTCCTATCCCCTTTCCCATGATAAACCTGAACTGTTTCTGCAAATACTGTTTTATTGTAACGATTACTTGTAGCATGGGAGAGCAGTATCATTTTTATTATTCCAAAAATTTAAAAACAAATCAAAAAAAGTTTTCCATTAGCTAAAAGCTTACATTAACCAAATAGCAGTTTGCCATTTGTCTGCTTACAAGTCAATATCAGACAGGTTTCTCCCCCCCACCCCGCCTTTCTGAGTTGATTTACAAGAATCCGGACGAAAAGAGGACTGCAATAATTTCATGGAACAATCTGATCTTAGAAATTATCACAACTTTTTCTCATTAATTTATTTGTAAAGAGAAAAAAAATTACCCAGTTTAAAAGATCTTTTACACTGTTTTACTTTTACTGTACACCTCCTCTTTATAAAGCCTGTATCCCACCAGAGTGAAACATAAAGGCAAGCTTCTGCTGCTGCCAACACAGGTACTCCTCAGCAACACTGAACCCAACAGCAAAACCAGTCAGGGCAAGTCAGGCGAAGTGACTAGTTGCACATTCCGAACCAAAAGGTTTATTTAACCCAGTAAATGTAACCGAGTTGTATCTTCTGATATCACCATGCAGAATTATAAAGTGTAATGAACAAAATCAATTCCCCATATGCTGAAGTGAAATAAGCCACCAAAAAGAGAACAACTGTTGCATACAGCTGGAAGCTGAATGTTACAAAAAGGGCTTTGGCACAGAAAATTTATACCCTGGCCATCGTTGTTACATTTTCCATCCCTGGATATGTAGGCAATAAATGCTCCCAACTAATTTCCTGGAGCGATTGGTTTACTCAGTGATGCCTGAAATTAGATCAACTGTGGTCTACGTAACAAGTATCAATAGTTACAAAACTGTTCCACTTTTAAGCAGATCAAAAAAAAAAAAACCCAAACCTCAACAACTTACTTTGGCGGTGCAGTGCAACTCCTGCGAAGACAGCCATGTAAAGAGCTGAAGCAGATGCCGCCAAGCTCCCGAAGCCCCCCCGTTCCTGTCCCCCCAGCCCTTCTCACCTTTGCCAGGGGCCTGCTGCCCAACAGCAAGGAAAGGGTCGCTCCCGTGAGCAGGAGAAAGCTGCTATTTAATTATGTTTCAAAAGAAGCAATGACCAAATGAAGGTGCTTTCCTGCAGATCCACCTAGCCTGCACAAGATGATATGAAGTCTGTTTCTAAAACTCCTGCAGCCTCCAACATAAAGCGAGGACAACAGGTTGATCCGAGATGGCCCTCGGATCACACATTGTAGAGCAACCAGCACGGCGGACGTGCCTGATCACAACCAAGTTTTCCAAGACCCGCTCCAGCACAAGCCAACGGCAGAGGCTTCACTGGCTCCAGTCCCTTTCAGACTTCTACTTCCCGCGGCAACTGGCAGGGTAGCTACCCAAAGCGGCTCCTTCCATACCCTCCTCCCTCCAAATCACTGCTGCTTCACACTCACACATCCCCAAGATTACCGCATTCATTCTCACCTAATCTTTAGCAACATAAAGCAGCAGTCAACAGCTTGGTAAATGACAACAGAAAACTAGTTCAGAGCACAATTTCACACAATTCTATATTAAAAGCAAGTAACTGTATTACCTGTTACGACGTTGATATCTGGGTACTGGCTTTCACAGAGAGTAACAGCCTTGCTGTCCCTCTCAAACGCCTCTCGAAGCTCTTTCTTAACCGCTGCTGAGCCACATAACCGATACAGACCTACCACCTAGAAACAAAAACAACGGCCCCACATCAGTCATTTTCCTGCAGAGGGGACTAGTAACTGACATCATGCGTTATCGCATCTGGGAAGTGCAACAAATGCAACTGTTGGGAAAGGTACGTTGAGGAAACTCAAACAGTGCAAACCATTAACATCAAATGGTCATGTACGGTATCAAACATGTCACAAGAGACACAGCTGGGACTGTTAAGCAGTAAGTGAACAACGCTAGTGTTTTCTGTAACAGTGAACATGCTGAACAGTATTTCATTGACAGAACACGAGTTTTAAATTGGAATAATTTAGTGCTTTGCTTTTATGCAAGCTCAGGAAACAAAGAAATACAGATTAAACATCTGTTCTCTTCTTATCCTACTTATTCAGACTGCGATTATTTTTCCTACTATAATTGTTTAATTATACAAGATAGAATCAGAACTTCACCAGAAAGAAATGATGAGAAAAGGCATTTTGAGCTTTATGTATACAAAACTACAGTATACCAAAATAGTTATTAATCATTAGCAGAAAAAAAACCCATACAACTATCTACTAAAAATAAGAAATGCTGTAAACCAATTTAAAAAAAAAAAAAACACAAAATAAACCAAAACATTTTTCCTACAAGTTACAAAATAGTCATTAATCATTAGCAAAAAAAAACCCACACAACTATCTACTAAAAATAAGAAATGCTGTAAACCAATTTAAAAAAAAAAACACAAAATAAACCAAAACATTTTTCCTACAAGTTATATAGTAAGCAAAATTTTATTTTATACCAGTAACTAGAGTTTCAAGAAAATTTTGAATGCTCCATTATTACACCTATAATATGCTGTTTTAAAGATGACAGGATGCTGACTTCCACATGTTTAAAATTATATGAAAAGTTTTAAGCAAAACAGAGGTTAACATGCTCAAGTGATAGGGATGAAACCCACAACATTCTTGGACTGAATTACTAGTTTAATCATGTGCTTTCATGCACTCAAATTTGGCATTTTATCATTATTTACTTTCATTTTCATCAACACCATTTATATAAAGAACTCCTGTGATCTTAAGGAACTAAATCTTAAACATATTCATTTTAATGAACTTTATAGGCAGCTGTATTGAGCAGTAAATGGTTAGTCCAAAACTACTGTGCACTCAAAAGACAAAAAAAAACCTAAACCAAAACACCACAACAAAAAACAACACAAAAAACCCCCGACAGACTGTACTGACTTAAACCATGCACATCTAGGTTTGTAAACAAGCGTATTTGTCTGGCCTTATATTAATTCCTGTTTAAATAAATGGAAAGTTAGTGAATGGAATTTGTACTCCCTCTTTCCCAAGACTGAATATGATCCAGTATTTGCTCAAGACAATTTCTTTTAAACTTTTAAAGTTTTCTAATGCCGCATCTGAAATTCAGGTGGAGATAACACACCGTGGCAGTAGTCTGCTGTCTATAGGTAAGTCAAAAATGTCAGACAAGCATGTTGTTAAAACAAGAAGTTAACAGTATATTTTGCATGTTTGGTTCTCCTTGTGCAAATACACAAATCAGATTTCATGCTCAAAAGCACAAGGTACATTCAGACGATTCAGATCCCGATCGCTTCATTACCAGTGTTGCCTTGATTGCCCAATATCATTTGCATGACTAGGTGCTAATACGCCCAAAATAAATTGCTGAAACCATGGGACACATGCATCGGAAAGAATAAAACTTCTCTTTTCCACTGATTTGCATAATGTTAGGAGAAGCATTCACAAAAGAATCATACAGTTATTATCAGTAGTGACTTTCAGCAAAGTAATTGCGCAGTATCACCACTTCTCTCTCTATTTTATGACCTAGGTTATAAATAGCAGAGTTATTCTCATAACACCTGGAACTATATCCAATCTGTCAGCAATCTAAAATAGTAACAGTGGTAGGTGTGATTACTTCTCAATTTCACCTGAGCAAGAACAGGTGTAAAAGAAACCGAGGGCTCACACATGCTGAGGAACAGCATGCAAGAGTCCTCCCACCAGTTTCAAATTAATTGCCATGGCGAACATTCAACCTTAGGACTGTGCATAGTCCTTCCTAACAGACTTCTTGTCTAGCATCCGTAACTGGCAATGTGTTTCCATACCTCCTTTCTCACACACAGTTTTGTCCATTAGGTTACACCAACCAACAAACTGTATCAGGATGAAGAGAAGACACTGGGCACTGCTGCTTTACAGCGTTCATCTCCTGTCTTAATTTTGACAACAACCTCAAGAAAGGCAAGGAGCAGTGGCATGGGGAAATGACAAATTCAGCCCCTTGGGGTCTCCTCCTCATCTTAATGCTGTGCACAAAGAGATGGCAGAGACAAGACTTTGGCATGTTGGCTTGAGACTGCACACATGTAAGTAAAATTTTGTCAAAAGACCTGTCCTCATCACTTTCTGTCACTGCACACAACACCTCGGTTTTGGGTAGGCGGGAACATTATACTCATTTTTGCATTTATATGTTCTTACGGAGTGATCTGTGTCTCAGCAATCAAGCATTTTCAAGTTCTCATCTCGGCTCTGCTTTTTGAGGGAGATATGCTGGGGGCTGCAGGTTCATTTCACTATCTCTAGTCCTAAAGCACTACTGCAGGCATCTCCTGTAAGCAGGTGTACAGCTCCTCTACAAAGGCCAAGTTGGAAGCAGTGATTTCACACAGTCCTGTTATTCTTCCCACATTACAATGACCAGTGTTCACCAAAAAGGAGCAGCAAAGCAAAAAGAACTGACATGTAAAGGTGTTTTTAATTTCCCCTTTCCCATTCGCTGCTCACACTCTGCAACAACAGCTATCCCAACACAGAAATATTAACAAAACAGATTAAAATATGCGCAGTACCTGACAGCCTCTCTTTTCAATCTCCAGAATGCATTTCTGCATCAGAAGTGGCACCATCAAGCCCGCATTTTCCTTTTCTACAACTTTTCGAGCATCTACCCCGAACATCACAGGCTCTCTATCTGCACCAAGGCCATCGAGAGAGTTCTCCCACTGTTCCATGAGCGACAGCTTGACATAAATAAGCCCCCTCGGTTCCAGTTTGACAGCCAGCTGATGCGTCTTTGTCACACGGAAGAGACTGGGAAGAGCCACGGTTCCATGACAACACACCCGATTTTTCCGTGGGGTGGGTTCCCAGCTGAACACCACCAGCTTTAAGTGCTGAGCATTTTCAATTTCTATGTTGAATGTGTGGTCCATATCTAGAAATGTTGTCCTGCATGTAAGCAGGGCTGTCCTTGCTTTGTTTACTGAGTCAACCTGTATTGCACAAAAGACATCTTTTGAGTCTATTCTTGGTGGTTTTAAGTCTTCAGCACCATAAAAGTGAATGCTCATGAGTCCAGAGATGTACTGAGAGCACTTGGGTTGATCAGAAAAGTTGTAGTGTCTGAAGGCATCAATATCTATTTCGGTTTTACCACTGTTACTTGGAAGGTTTTCCTTTCCTTTCCCACACTTGGTATCGTGCCCATGTTTACCTGATTTTGTTATAAGTTCGGGAGAATCACCATCACTGAGGTAACCACCTTTGCTGAAGGACTTGGAGCTCCTTGAGCTTTTCTTTTTATAGGTGTGTTGCGACGACACGCTGCTGTCGAGATGGTAACGACTTATCACATTCCT
>NW_009636164.1:16219-27258 GCF_000690535.1 Cariama cristata
TGGCTGAGTTTCCAGAAGATGGCAAAGACACTGTATGGCTTGTATCCCGGCAGCTACCTTTCAGCAGGGAAGGAGGATTATCTGAACCAGTATGGCTTAAAGTTCCCTTTACACTCAGCTTCCTGCTCAGCTCTGGCAGCTTTTTCATTTTCATGGAAAGCTTCCTCACAGTCCTGGGAGATTTAATTCTATCAGGGAAAGGCCAGTTGATCGATCCGCTTTTTTTCAGAGGACTGGGACTTGGAGGAGAAACCTCTGTTGAGGGTGTATCAGCCTTGTGTGCAAGTACAACTCCAGACCCTTTAGAAGAAAAGAGAAGGAATAATCATTTGCAAACCACTCGGTAACTACAGTTCGCAGCAGTGAAATAATAAATCTTGAACTAGGGGAAAACATGTTGATTTGTCATAACTTGATAAACGCAATTCATTCAGACAATCACCATTCATTCATCAGTCAGATGTTCATGAGCATTCAGAAAGCTGTGCTCTGCTGACTTGTTCAGCCAAATTTGTCAGTTCATCGTCAAAAGCCAGATTTGTTCTGCTTTATGGAGATGAAAGGGCCAGAAACTACACATAAACAAACCAGTTATCTCACCCGCTGCATTCAGCTCAATCCATTTGTGCTATACCCCCCATACAAGCAGATGTGGCTGCATTCCTGGGGCATAGGTGCAACGAAACCAGTCTTAAATGGGAAAACACTGGAATATGGCAAATGCACCCTTGTCTACAAAGCAGTTAGCTACATAACCAACACATCAGTGTTGACCACTCCTCTTAGGTCTAGAGGAAAGATGCTTGTCTCTAGCAAAGTATATGGCTATACTCTTGTGCATGTCCCTCTATTACCGCAAAGAGCCCTAAATCCCTCCTGTGTAGGTGCAGGCCGTGTCTCACACCTTTTCTTCCACTTCTCTCAGCTCCTCCTTTCCACCACAGGACAGAGGAGGAGGAACACAACAAGGATTTATTCCTTCCAAAATCTCCATCCTGCACTGCCTCATTCCTGCCAGCAACTTTCCGTCTTTCCTAGCACAACCATCCCATGACAGGGTTTAAAGTTAGACGGTTCCTAAGTGATGTCCTTGTGGGAAATCACCCACCCTTCAAGGTATCAAAAAACAAACCCCAAACCCCAAACCATGTAACAGCAGGCACTGACACTAAACAGGGAAAAAGAAAAAAAAGATTCCCTCAATTTACCAGTAAAAAAACTAATTAAGGAACACAATCAGACATAAGCCAGTATGGCAGAGTCAGGAACCTGCGGTTCACCTCATGCTCCAATACTCGAGGAAACTGAAATACTGTTATAGCTTAAGCTTTTCTCACTTTCACCAGCATGAGGCAGTAACGACTGTAGGAAGGGCAACGAATTTACATGAGTTAATGAAGCACGCAAGAAGGGAACTGAGGCCAGAATGATAAATATTAATAAAGTTACATGAGTACTTTCACTTAGAGTCACTTTTCTATCCCTTGAAAAAACAATAGTGGCTCTTGCCAGCGATAACCACCCCATTTACTCATCACTTTGCAAATTTTAGCAGCTCCCGAGAGACTCGTGTAGCTGTGCCTGTGCAGGCTTGGGTACTGCGGAGCCCCTACGCACACGAACCCTCTGCCGTGCAACTAGCCCGAGCAGCTCACAGAGACTTAAACACCTATATCCATCTGCCATCCCCTGCCTACTAGCCAGGGAAAGGGAGAGTCTCTTTACAGCATATAAAAAGAAAGAAAGAAGCATTGTTTTCACAAGATACTCAGTAAATCATACTTTACAGAGGTTTCTCTTACAGATTTCTCAAAGGCTTGCTGCTTTAATTCTAAACTAATCACTTCAAGTCCAAATCACCATACGGCCAGTGATTTTTTTACAAGTCTCCTGTTCATCTAAATTAATTTTCACCATTTAACTATAACTTACTGTTTATGCTTCACTTAGTTTAAACAGTTAAATCTGGCAATCTGGTCTTTGACCAAAGTGATTTGTTGTGGTTTTGGGTTTTGCCCCCCAAAAAAACTCTACAAAGACTAGTTCTAGTCCTAACAGAAGTTTGGCTTTAATAACTTTTGCAGATAGTTGCCTAAAAGAGTATCTTTACAAAAGAAAGTTTCAGCTATGAAGAATAACACATAGAATCTGTTTTCCAGAACGACAGAGGAAAATTCATTTAGCCCTGCATCTCATGGAAGTAGTTCCCTCGAAGGGGAAGGGCTATTTCTAGCATGCCTGTTGTGCTTTTCTGGCAAGCAGCTAGTTAGAAATGTGGTGTTTGGTAAAAGCGGACAAAGCCTTCCCTTGTACTGCAAATCACAGCACGGTCCCACTGGTGGGCTGGCCTGGAGCACTCTATGGCAGTCAGTGCCATACTGCAGCCCGCTAACATTAATCCTCCCTTTCTGTCAAAAGTCTCTGGCATGGGCTTGGAAAAGCAGGCCAGCAAATTAAACTTCCCCCCAGCTCATTAGAACTGAAGAGTCAGTCTAACACTCTGACTTTTATGTGCCCAGCTTCTGCTGCGTTCAGCACCAAACAGTTAAAACGAAGTATGTGGCTGGAAGAAACTTAACAGTCGAGTATTATGCAGGATGGTATTCCCATCAGCGCTGAGCCACATGTTGTTCCACTAAAACCAGCAATGTGCTGAGGTATGCATGCAATTTTAAAGAGTGTACATGACAACTCTGAACAAGCTGCAAAAGGACCTGTAGCACAGTCCGGTACCACTTTCCTTCCCAGCCCACCCACCCGATACAGCTTTTGCACAAGGGTGCCAGAGGAACCGAGTGGTGCCTCATTCCTTTTACCAAGTTACAAGGCTGTGCTGCAAACAGGCTCCTCACTATTCCTGTCCCCACTCGCCCTGCCACAGCACATCACACCTCAGTAGTTAAACTTTAAAAATACCCTTACAGAAGGATGGTAGGAGCAGACGAAACAAAAGAGGCACCTGTCACATAAATGACTACCAGGGCAGCAAGGGGATGGTCAGTTTTATGTATGCAGCTGATGACATATATAATTAATTTATTTTTCACAGTGAGAACACTCAATCACTGGAACAACATCCCCAGGGACGTGGTAGATTCTTCGAGATAGAGGTTTTCAAGATGCGACTGGACAGGGTGTTAGGTAATCTCATCTAGGCTCCCTTTCCCATCAAAGGGTGGACCAGATGATGTTCTGAAGTCCTTTCCAATCTAGGCTCTTCTATGATATACTGTCTTTACTACATTAACCTTATGCTTTCCAGAAGCTTCAGCGGTATGAGCAATACAGAAAAAAAAAAAAGTTTTTGAAGGACAACACAATCTGAGTCAAAGTGACTTGACATTGTTAAGTGACTACTTCCATCAGCTATTTGTTCAGCTTGACTACCAAAGCCACCTTTTGCTTGGCTGCGTGAAAGCATAAAGCCTTTTCATGACCAAAGAGACACAAACAGCCCACGGTGCTTCACAAATCCAGACCCCACTCTCCCACCCCATCCGGTCAGGTGTCCATGGGGCAACCACCACCGGCCCCTTGGCGGAGCAGGCAGGCACTGCCAGCCCCGTACCCCCACACAACGCTGCCCCAAGGGACGAGAGAACTTGAACCATCTTAAGAACTTACAGCACAGCCCCTGCCAGACATATGCAGTGACTTAGCACAGTAAAAATCCTTGTCCGACCCTGCTTAACACTGTTTACATGTGCTTGGGCACATATATCACTGTCATACCTGTTGCCAGCAACGCATGCTATTTTACAGGCACATTTGATTACCCTATTATACATGTAACATTCCTCATTGCTTAAGGTAAGGTTTCTGAGTTATTTTAGAGTTCCTCAGAAAACCTGTAATTTATTTTTGGGAAAACAAGTTGAGGTGAATGAGTAAGTCAGAAAACTATCAGTTCCTTATTACAGCAAGCTATTGAAGTATCAAATGGCCACTCTCATAGCTAATGGCAATGCTGAGTTCCTACCTAACTAAACCTGACAGGTAATTTAATTTTTCCTACCATTCTCCAGACACACTTAATAAGTACACTACATCTAACACCGAAAGCATCTCTCTAGAACAATGGCATTAGTGTTGAAGATCTAAGTCATTTCATTTTGAAAAGACAAAAAAAAATACAGCTTATACTGAGCAGTTATAACTTTCAAAACCACAGTCTCCCTTCTGCCTATATTTGTCACGCTTTTCATTATTATTATTTCTAAAATCAACCCAAGGACTTATTGGAAAAAAGTATTACAAATGAAAAAGCAGCAAATCAAAATAGAAAAGCCCAAATATCTTGAAATTGTTCTTGTAGCAAAGAACAGGTGACTGAAAAAGGGCTACTGTTTTTCTGTGCTAGATTCCACAAGAAATACTGATCTTCTTCCTCAACTGACACAAACGGCACAGCTCTACTGATGTCAAAGGCTGTTAACTTACTCAGGTGCAGGCATTATATTTTCTCATCCTTATACAGTTCCAGACCTGTTCCGACATAAAACTCCAGAGTAGAATTGTAAATGGCATTAGGAGAAGAAATCATGCTATATCAAAACACTTGACATTAACTAAGCTGTGATAAATCCATCAACCATCTTTTACAGGAGCAAAAGGTACAAAATAAATTGCTTTAAATAGCCCACTAATTAAAACAGGAGGTGATTACAGCATAAGCCCCTGAGGCTCATGCATGCCAAGAGGTGAACAGGCTGACCACTGCCTGCTCTTCCTCACAGCATCCTTGACAGTGGCATCTCATTAGAGAGAGGAACAAGCACATGTAACAGCACTTTCTGATCAAACTTAAGAGTTCAGTATCTACAAACAAGCATGAGTTTGCTGCAGATATTTTAAACACTGATGATTCTGCAATGCACGTAAACCACAGTCAGCTCTGTTCAGACGCCAGCATCGCACCAAGATGCAAGCAGCAGCACCACGTCTGATGCCATGCACTGTCTGTTTGGGCTGCTCTCACAAAGATTTCCTCCCCTGACTGTGTCTTTCATGGCATGAAAAGCAGCTTTGCCCTTATTTCCCCAGTCAGAGGATATAAAGTTACTCGGTACAAATGAGAAGCTGAAAAAGGCAATAGCTATTTTAAATTAACTGTTTCCACTCCACAGCTGCAACATCCTTTTGCCTCTTTCCCCAGCAGGTCATTATGGCATTGTCACCCCATGGATCAAAGACACATGCATGAATAAGCCCTCGACCTTCAAAAGCATGTGCACAAACTCCCCCAAACCCACTAATAAACTGGCTTCAGCTCTGCAGGAGAACAAGAGAGCAGAGGGACCTTTCTGCCACACACCAAACCATTCTGGTATCTCAAACATTATGCAAGTATTTCACATGAATACTTTTCTGCCTCGTGAAACCAAAGCTCCTTGCGCTTGGAAAACAGCAAAATCACAAAGCATCTTCCACACAGGAAAAAAGTAAAATTAAGCAAATAGAATTTGCAATGTGTGGAAGGAAAATGGTAGATAGGATTTGCTGCTCAGTATACCCTATGTAGGAGGAGAAGCTTATTTGCAACATCTAAGCATGCAAAGTATTTGCCTGCATTGGCCCCAAAAGATGTGTTTGGAAACCAGGATAGTGGTCATGGTCTAAGTGGAGAAAGAGCACTGTAGTTTTAATATGATTTAAGCCAAGCTCCAGTTGGCATGTATTGAGGTTAAGCGGCAATACGGCATCAACCTTCACTTCCTACAACACTGAAAAGAAGTATGTTTACGCTGATTCCTATCAGGATTTTCCATCCAGACAGCTAACGTGTACATTTTCAGTAGCAAAAGCACAGTCCAGATCCTGGCAACCTACAACATGCAAGTCCTACCAGGATGTCTTTGAGATAAGATACATGTGAGATGATTCCAGTGATTAGGCGGACACTAATCCCAACAGTAATCCTCCCCAAAAGCAAAAATACTACAAATTCTTCAGAAGGCACCATTCAGAGGTCCACAATGTAAATCTATTGCAGCAGTCGACATTATGAAGTGGTGTTTTGCTCCAACATTTTGCAGGTGATACACGCATCTATAAAAACATAGTTAGAATTCAATCCTAAACCGTTGTAAAGAAAATTTACTTTAGTATTTCATATATGTGAAAAACTCTATATAGAGTTCACCATATTGCACTTATAACAAAAAATATTCCTACTTTCCTATCATAACCATTTTGCCTGCACAAGGAGACATCAAATTAAAAACAGCCTCCAGGGTCCTTTCCACTTCTCCCACAGACCTAAGAGCACGAGCTGGCACTATGTTTCTACATCACTAACTCGGAACCAAGTTATCTTCTTACTCTTACCTTTTGTGTACTTGTTGTAAAAAAATACAAGAATTATTTTCCCAATCTCTGCTATAGGGGCACCTTATTTTTAATCAGTTTCTTTTTAGAAGTCAGCATGGTTAGAATTATTCACTAAGGAATTACCTTACAAATCCTATTAACATAAATGGTATTTACCATAGAAAGTAACCAGATTAACACCAGGAACTAATGGTGTAAATTAAGACTATGGGGCAAATTAGCACCTCTACAGTTATGATCTATTTTATTGATAACATTTACAAGAAATATCTCTTTGCTCCTGTGTTTGGAAAGACTCCCAATAACTGAATTCCACCATTTATTTTTTCTTAATTGTCTGTCTAATAAAGACTCTCTCAAAAAAAATAGCAAAAAGAAAAAATCCACGACCATTTTCTCTCTACAAAGTAGGAAATCCAAATAAGGCAGCAACATTTAAAGTTTTAAACGTAAAACTGATTCCACTATCCAAAAAAGAAAATAGCAAATGACAAAATAAATGACTATGTATTTTGTTGACTTTTACAGTGCCCCACTTTTTTCTGCCTGTGCTTCTCAAAATCTAATACTTTAGACTCTAATGCTAACCAATACTGACATATATAAAATCATATCAATAAGAAAGGTAAGCAGACCTTTCCCCAAAGCAGTAATTGCTTATTTGTCAGGAGTTACTGCTTAATGTATCCTGCTCTCTAAGAATATAGATATCTATTTCATAGCCGTTGTATAATTCAAACAAGGCCCTAACATAAATAAAGTTAAGGTGGCCATGTTGCCTTTCATGCAGTAATTTTGTATGGATGAGCTGTCATTTTAAATTTGACTGAAAACAACCGTAGATACCTTAACTGGATTAAAAAGAAGAACTAAGCCACTTCTCCATAATAAAGCCAATTACTGAGCAGCAGGGATCCACTTCATCACCAATTAATCTATTCAATGTGATCATTATTCAATATATGCAAAAGAAGAGCTGCATTTAAAGTACCTTAATTAACTCAACACATAACAAACCAATCAGGGGAAATTCAGAACACTTTTCTCCAGGTTTCATGAGACACTTTAAATGGGCAATTTTGCTTTCTGAAATAAATCTTCCTTCAGTATGAAAATAATTTTGACTTCTTTCTTCTTACATAAAGGGATTTATTTTTTAAAAAAAGAAAGCTGCCTACATATTGAGAGATTAACCACCCAAATTGGGGTCAAATAGTGTGCACAACACGTGGCTTTCCTAAATAACCATGCTTACTGACCTATCCAAAGCACCTAGAGCTCCAGTGATGACCAGAATCTACTCAAGAACATGATACTTCCTCTGTCTTGCAAGCAAATATAACAGGTCTAAGTATTTAATGCAGCTATAAAGTGAGCTATATCTAAATAAATGCCCTATAACTTTAACACACTTGGCAACTAAAAATACACTTGTATCTGCACCATTTCCACAAGAAGAACAAAATGCGAGCTCCCAGAAGAGAAGACCGAGCGTTTTTTCTTCCGCTGTTTACAGTGGTTGCTTTGGTGCCTTTGAAAACAAGCCTCGTTCCCATAAGCAGCCTCCGCGCTGGGAATCCAGGCACAGCAGCTCCCGGCACGCGGGGCCAGAAGCCCACCAGGATGGCGAGGCTGGAGACGGGCAACCCAGACGGGGGGTCCTCCGGAGGGGAACGCACACCTGGGCTCCGATGCTGGTGTTTCAGGTCCTCTCTGCCGAGCTGGGCAGAGATACAGGCTCTTAAATGTCAGGGCAAAGAACGCGATTACTTTCTCCAAAGGGGGTAACCTGGAATTCCCTGTCTCCCGAACTTTACGCCGTTTCTAATTCTCAAAAGGATACTAGTGTTAAGGTCAAGATAAGATAAGAGACATCAGTAATTAAAAATAATACCTTTTTGGAAAGGGTTAGGGGTTTTTTTCTGCTTGCTTTTGTTTGGTGCAGTTTTATTTTTGTTTGTGGGTGTTTTTTTTTAACAGACTGCGAAAAAACTTTAATAAGATGCTGAATTCCCACACTAATGGAATTATGGAAATGAGACTATCAAACACACAGCCAAAGATAACAAGGAACAAAGAGGCTGGCTTTTGAAAGTGAAAAATCACTCCTCTCCAGTCTATTAGATTAGTCTCAGACAGTCAACAAGACAGCAATTACAGAAAGCGATGTGATGAATAGCGTTACATGGTCTTCCAAAAAGTCTTTATTAATAAGTCCCAGACAGCAAATTAAAGAAACTTCTGCAGACATTAAGTAGCTTTGAGGTTGGAATCCAAGGCCAGGGTTAGACACCAGCTAACGAAGGAAACCCAGTGTGTCCTCACATCACCAGGTTTTAGCAAGCTTGCTTTGTAAAAACTTTTTTTTACAGCAACGTGAGGGCCAGAGAATGCAAAGGACAACCACACCTGGACATGCCATGAACAAACTGACTGAGAAACAACTGTGCAGCTCTACATTTAGTAGGTATCAGTCTCACAATTTGAGTCTTTTTTTATGAACTTGACATGCATTTCCACCAGCAGTTTGCTTGATAAAAATAAAATGAATAGAAAAGAAAGACCTAAGAAGGGTTTATTACTCCTCTAAAAGAAAACAGAGGACTTAACACTTTTATGTTCCTGAAACCCCTTACCTGTTGAAGGGCACTTACAGGCAGGATTGTCCTCTACTGCCAGCACACTGGGAGCCTTGCAGGCAAACCTCTGCCAGGGCTGCTGCACGTGCTCCCCGGGATGCACGGCATCGGCCTGACTCGCTTCGCTGGACTGAGACGTCCAACCGTTCCCCGTGCTCTCCATGGAGTGTGGGGGACCCTCATGGGGACTCGTGGCCATCCCAATGTCACCCCCAGGGCAGGGTTTGTACCGAATCGCCAGGGAGCCCACAGCAACAGGGCTATTCACAGCAGAAGGGCAGACCCTCAGCAAGTCAGGCTCATCATCTTCAGGGATCGGGTTGTACCATATTTCACCTTCATCATCTGCATCATTATCCTCACCAAAGTCCAAAGCAGCGCTCCTCGGCACAGCAGGGCTTGCGGTGCTTGGCAGGGCAGCGACAGGAGCGCGGCTTCGTGCGGGGCACTCCCGCCCCACCGGTGATGTGGAAGGAGCCCACAGCACCTCGGGTTCGGGCAGCAGGATGGGAGATTTGGGTACCAGGATAACAGCCCCGTGTGTTTCCTTACAGGTGTTTTCTTCTGGAGGAGGAGGAGGTCGGTGCGTGCTCTGCTGCAGCCAGCTGCGTTTTTTAGAAACAGTAATGCTGTTCATCTGTGGTCTGTGCTCGGGCACCTCGCTGGCCTGGGGGGACTTGGGCTCCTTCCTGCTCCTCGGAGCTATGTAAACATTTTCTATTAAATCTGTTCCCAGAAAGAAAGGCAAAAAGAGACAGAAAGACAAATGTTTAGAATATAGCTTTGCTTTTGACAGATGAACACATATGCTGTCAAATGACATTTGCATTAGACCTCATCCGAAAGGACACAAGATAAGTTGATGTGATCGTAAAATTAGATTTCAGCCTGTCAAAGCAGAATGTGCACATAATTAATATTTAGTCAGGCTTGTTTGGCTGTATTTTTAACACCATGCAATTTAGATAAATGGCAGTGAGATAGCCCTGCTGAAAGGTCACGCATACTTACATAGAAATGACTGCTTTTTTTCTGCCAAGTTCAGGTACAATTGGATTGAAAATTTGCTCCGTAGTACTTCTCCAGTTTACTTACGTCAATGATGAAATAGTCCCTGCTTTTGGTGTAATGTACTGCTTAAATGGCTACAAAAACCCCACAGATTCACTTCTAGATTTATATATAAATAAAGGTGAGGATATCTCTTGCACAAAAACCTCCAGAAAGGACTGTCCTTACCAGGTTTATCTTATGATTAAGACAGAGGCATCCTCCGATTTGTGGGGAATAAAACAAAACACACTATCATGAAAGGAAGGAAGGAGGAAGAAGAAATGTAGAAAAGTTTTAAAATATCTCATTACACAGCAAAAATTCCATGCAACATTTAATCAAATTCCACTGACTTCTCCCAAAACTTGACACGATTTCTTTAAAGCACCAGTCAAACATTTAATTGTGCATCAAAAAAGCCACTTGTACTTGAGCCCCTTGTCAGAGGGCATCCAAGCAGCCCGCTCCGCAGCAGTGCCGCAGGGCACCGTCCGGGGAGGTGGGACCACGCAAGGAGCGAGCACCTCACCCCCGGGCAAGCATCAGCTCCATCGCTAGGACTGGAAGGAAAGCTGCAAATACATCCCAATTAAAAAACAGGGAACGGAGGTCAGATAATCCTCACGCTCTGCTGTGAAGGAGGGCAACCCAGACAGGGTTTGCTCAGCCAGTAAGACCAAACCAGGATCACTGGGTTCTCATAAAACAGACAACTTGTTTTCAGGTAAAGCCCTCTGCAATTGGAAATTTCAGATGGGAGCAGCTATTTGATACTGCTTGAACATTATTCTCAGCAAAAAATTATTTACACACCAATAACAGGTGTTAAAATACAGACGCCTCTCTGGAGGACTCAAGCAGCAGCTATGCAAATCCAGTTAAGTTCGCTGCTTTCCTGGAGATGGCTGAACGTCTGCTGAATGAATTCCTTGTTTTATCTTGCTTGTGCGCGTGGCTTTTCTTTACCCATTAAACTGTCTTTATCTCAACCCACGAGTTTTCTCACTTTTACTCTTC
>NW_009636164.1:27289-29565 GCF_000690535.1 Cariama cristata
CCCCCTACCCCACCCGGGGGGAGCAAGCGAGCGAGTGGCTGCGTGGTGCTCAGCTGCCGGCTGGGGTTAAACCACGACGGCTGTAGCCAGGAAAGACTGTCACTTGAACACCTTCCCTTTGACTCTCTTTTTAGGTTTGTACATTAATGACAGAAGAGATCCTTGATAAGATTTGGAATACCACCATTTCATTTGATGAAAGATTCATCATTTGGTGATTTTTTTTTTTTTAAAAAGTGAGGTTTACTTGTTTAGCTAAACTGCAATATGTACACTGTTTGTGATTTGAAGAATTAACTTGGTTCAAAGAATTAACAAAGTTAACCGTGCTCATTTTGAAGCCTGTGCACATCTCCATTGAAGTGCTTTGCTACACTGGGGCCTAAGTCAGTCAATTAACAGAACCTGAGGAAAACGTGAAAGTAGGGCTGAGGACACACATCTCTGGCAGCGTTTCAGCAATTTGGCAGCAACCGTTTTCCTTCCCCCACCCATAGCCTGGAAGTGTAAGCATGCCATCGTGAAGGTTCCCCTTTATACAATTTCACTACTATTTTGAGTAAGAACTAACCAAAAGGACAGGGAACTAATCTGCAGTGGGCATGGGACTACGCCTGCATTTCCAAGAAATCAGTTTGGATCGGGGATTTCTTGGGCAGGCATCGTCCTGCCCGTGACGACTACCTCAAAGCCCTCCACTTCTGCACAGACAGCCCAAGGAGTGGTCCCTGCTCCGGTGACATTAATAGATGGAGCATCCGAGAGCTGTATTTCCACAAACAAAAATATCTGCTACTTCCTGCTTCACTGTGGAAACGCAGGCCCTTCCGTGCTGGTCAAGACAGCCTACAATTCCCAAAACTGCAGGCTCCTAAAAAGTACGGTGTGCCTAAACATACACCCAGTGACACATCTGGTGTCAGCCTCCGGCTGCGCTTCGGTCCCAGCGGCAGCAAACGCGCACAGCAAACTCAACTTTGTTTTCAACATCCATCCGGGTAGCTCAATAACAAACCATCTGCAAAAGCTTACCACAGAAATATTAACAATCAAGTACCTCCAACGTACTCCAATAACCCTACCGCTTGCAGAGACATGCCATCTATCACACGTATTCAAAAATACCCCTTCTCCATCTCCGAATTAGCCAACATGCTGCCAGAGGTCACTGATTGTAAATGTTCACTGAATCTCATCCAAATTATACACTTACATGTACATCTTCCAACTGCAGTTTTTGCAACTGTTAGCAGTATTTGCAAGCGCTGCTTTCCCTTTATTCGAACTTGGCCCTAATCCTGAAAGCCCTTATGCCTGTGTTTATTTTAGTAACAAACTGTTTCACATGCAAGTATCTGCATAACCCGTGGTTCAATATCACAGAGCAAGTTTCCAGCGTCGTTAGCTGTTACCGTAACAAGCCAATTTTAAATAAATGCAAAGCTTTCAGAGATATACAGGTCAGACACATACTTTTTGTTCTAGAGCAGAGCTTAATTCAGAAGAACGCTGCCTACTCTCCATTAGTACTTTAATATATTTAATACATGCCCAAAACCAGCCCAGGCCTCCACACAAATACACAATGTGACAATGGTTCCTTCTCAAAAGGTTTCAATATGGTGTTTAAGGAAAAAAAAAAAAAGAAAGAAAGAAAAGAGAGTCAGGTGTCCCCTTCACCTTCCACTATCTACATAAAATTAAATAAATCAGTATTTAAAGTTAAGCCATTATGGTAAAAACACACGTATGCTCAGAAACCAAAGTGTCAATGTTTCAGCTCAACCAAGGTCAAAATTAATAATCTGCCTATTACATAGGCATATAAAATATTTCAACATGATACTGTGCACAGCTTTGCATATTGTAATGAAGAGGGGACAGTTTTTTCCAGCCTCTCCATATATGGATCAAAAAACTCAGTTCTTCTGCTTGCTATTTAAACACATTTTCTTTCACTAAGTTTCCTAGTAAAACTATAAAACATAATTATTATGTATTTAAATGGAACATTAATAAGACTAACAATTGATTTGTTAGCTTTCAAGTGCACCTTTGGGAAAAAAACCCAAACCACACAAAAAACCAAGCAGCTAACAAAAGCCAAGGAATGACAAACAGTCATATGATAAGAAAACGTGCAGGGATTCACACAAAGCGGTGGTCTAAACTCAAGAACCTCTTATTTTAATGAGGAATTTTTATTCCCGGGAAGAAGAGTAATGACCGACGTGAAGATGCTACCCTCGAGGACTGATTCAAGACTTAAATTCAAG
>NW_009636165.1:0-15286 GCF_000690535.1 Cariama cristata
TGACCCCAACCCCCATTCCCCATTCTCCTGTGCTGCTGGCGGGGAGAAGGGAGGTAATTCGGGAGTAAATTTGAGCCCAGGAGGAAGGGAGGGGTGCAGGGAAGGTGTTTTAAGATTTGGTTTTTATTTTTCATTACCCTACTCTGATTTGATTCTGATCCTGATGCCTTCCTGCTATTCCTTTGTTACTCTGGTTATCCCTCCATGTTACTCCAGTTATCCTTCTGTGTTATCCCTGCTGGAGAATATAGAGGCATTCTATCAAAAGGGACTGTTATATTTATTGCTTAACATTATGGTTGCTATTGTGTAAAGAAGTGGTGCAAATGTTTAAATTGGTCCTTTCACGATCACAAAGCCTTTTGAAGCATGAGAAATTAGAGGAGTGTCATTGCCCAGCTGAAGCAAGAGCAGATGCATTACTCTGAGAGCTACAGGAACTTACTCAGCAGTATCTGAATACACCAGGCATTTTTTAGACAGAAGCTTAATATTCTACATATAAATGTTTGCCAGTAGGACTGGATCTTATACTGAGTTTCTTGGCAACATCCACTTGTCCTTAGCGAAGTCTCCAAAGGTATTCATAAGAGTATCATGAAGGCAAGGATTCTGAAATTTCTGGGAGACAAACCAGTATATATTGCTGTGGAAAACACGGGCAGTAAGTACTAATGTCAAAAATATATGTCTATACGCTCAGGGAGGTGGAGAACAATATAGCACACCCTATAATTTAATGCCCATATCTATTCTGGCATAGGCATATAATTTATGGGTTACGTTAGAGTATTCACAGAGAGACGCAGGTGTTATTTTCCTATTTTTCTAGCTTTTTTTTTGGTAGAATTAGAATTAGTGTTTACCGAATTGATGTATATATTTTGTACTTTCTGTTGCCTAGGGCTATTGCACTTCAGTCTTTGATCTTATCAGATCTTGCAAACTAAGCTGGTTGGAGGTTGGCCAGTACTTGGATGCGATATTTCATAGGAATTTTATGATGCTGTGAGGAATTTTTTGTGACTGAAGATGACACTTTCTGCTATGAGTCAATGCTGAACAAATACCCCATCATGGATCCAGGGTGCTGGAATGCCATGGGCTCCATCTGCAGAGGATGTTTAAAATGTGGCCATGCAATCAGATTTCCTATGAACTGCAGAACGGATGTTTTGGCCAAAATCAAGTGTATGTAATTAGTCCTGCATTCAGATCTTTCAGAGAATATATTATTATTTTTCACTCTCTTCTAACCTGTAGCTGAGATTTTCTGTGCACGGCTGCAGCATTTCAGAGAAGGATGGAGGAGGAGACTGTGTCTGTGGGCTGAGGTGGTTGTGAGATGCTGATAGTTACTTCTCTGTGTGTGTGTGGTGTAGCATGTAGGTACAAAACAGGTAACCATATAAATGTTTGGCCATTTAGAAATCTCTGTTAACTCCCACTGGAAAAGTGGCACAGGCTGTTCTGTACACACCATGTCCTGTAGACCTCTTCTTCTCTCGAAGGGCAGTGTGATGCACCTCGGCACAGAGGTGCTCGGGGCTGGATCCACGAGCTGCCTGGCCGAGTGACCCGGGGAGAGCACGTCCAAGGGCTCACGGTGCTGCCAGGGGAGCAGCCTTCTGCGCTGGGAGATGTCCCTGCGTTAATGTGGAAAACAACTGTGGAAAGCTGGCCATCGTTTCTAAAGCACCGTGGGACTTTTATAGCAGTGTTCTGCAAATGGTGTCTCATTTGCCATTAGCGAGTGACCCCTTAATCACATCGACAAGTAATCACTCACATTGAGTAATCCTATTGACATCAGTTGGACTAGAGCTGCATCATTATAATTTAGCAAATAACTATTCAGTTGTTTAGCGTATAAATGCTTCTAATTTATGTAGAAATGGAAGGCATTTCTATCTCATTCATTAAAGAAAACATGATATGAATTATCACTTACTAAGTGTATGCAGAGAAAGGCAGATTTTAAGCAGCACAACGCAATAAAAAGAATTAATCTTTTCCCATCAGTGGCAATGTGAGATTCTCGGTTAACATTTCCCATGTTTTTCTCTTACCGAAATGGTAAGCTGAGGTTGAATCTAACACTAGCTTCTTTCCAGATAAGACATCATCAGTCAGGAATACCCTTTGTTTAGAATTTGGTTAATTCTGTAGTTAGTGGTGGATGACTCCGGTGTGGTCTTGCAGAGCTGCATGGCTTTATGGAGCTAATATTAGCAAAGGGCAAAAAAAAAAAAAATTCTGCTAGAGATTTGCTGATACAACTCTGGGATCATACACAGACTGCGGACCAGCTGAAATGACCGCTTGTATTTTGTGTTGACTGGGATACGGCTCTGCTTCTTTGGAAGCCATTAAAGTCCACAGTCCTGCCAAATTCATGTTTGGAAATTGGATCCCCCTCCCTAAACGTCTCTGTAGTTCTACCCTGATCCAACATTGACTCTAGCATGTTTTTCCAGGCAGGGATGCAGCGTTCGGCTGCTGCCATGCTGTGCCCTAGTTGTCAGGGAGGATTGTCCCTTTTTTTTTGGGTCCTTCAGGCTGAGCACTGAAATAGCCAGTAGCATCACAATGCAAGGTCACAATCTTTGTGTAAGCACACTAATTTTCCCTATTTTCAGCTTAATGAAATGCCAGGGGTTTAAAATTACTATTAGGCTTGAAAGTGGTACAGGTTGCCTGAAGAAAATTGGGTTTTTTTTTAATAGCTTTTAAAACAATTTTGTACTGTTTTCTGCTGATTTGGCTGTCTTGAATTTCAGCTGATGTAGAGCATAGTAAGGTGACAGCGAAACCGTTTCCTGCAGTGTCTCTGGGATCGCATACATGTTGGGGAGTGCTGAGCCCCGCAGCTGGGGACAGTGACCTGGGCTGAGACTTTCCTTTGGCGGTCTTGGAGCTGAGGCAAGATGGGGAAGAGCTGAGAAGCCGTTTGGGGTTTCTCATTTCCCCTGGTGCGATGGACAGCCCACCCTGTAAAGAGCAATACCTGGTGCTGATACTAGCTGAATTACAAAGTGTTGAGTGCGTTAGGGAAACAACAAATGTCTTCTAAGAGAAAGAGGAAAGAAAGCGATGAAACACTCAAACAACAACAAAAAACAGACCAAAGTGTTTATAAATACATATGGCACAGCTTTTCTGAAGCCACACTTTTGTTTATTTTGATAGCAGTGCTGGAATGGTATTTTTGTCTACTTTCCTCCTTTATTCCTACTGTTAAATACATAATAAGAACTTTCCTAATCAGGGAAATAGAAGTTTTGAAGAGAAGACAGTTTCCTTGTCAAGGCATTCTCCCACACTTGGGAGATGGATGCCTTTTTGGTAAATCCTCATTTTTTTAGGAAAAATTGTGTTCCAGCTGCAATTCATGCATAATCTCCTGAGTAGCAAGGGTAGATAGTTTTAAAAGAAATCTCTGTAGTAACACAGGGAGAAAAACAAACTGATAACTCGTGACAAATTGATGGCTTCTTCCTTCATCTAAATCTTTATAGATTAGCACATGTATTCTGTTTTCATGGATATGTTTGTTAGCACTATATCATCTAAACTAATCTGTGTGGGAAGTATATTTATCCTCGAGCTGGTGGGCATTTATAGTGTTCACATATCACCAAGAATAATGGAGAGAACAGACAAGATAATTTCAACTGTATTAAGGGCTGAGAGTTGACTCTACATATTTTGATAATGGGACACTCTGAATGATCTGAAATGCTTTTGTTACATATTTGCTAAAAATGCACATTTTTAATGATCTTTTTTCCTGTTTTTCCTCTGTTTCACTGTTAAACGAGGGCACCTGGGGTTGCTGTAGGACAAGGAGATATCAATAGCCACTTTGGGCTCACCAGGGGACTACTGGGGGAAAGATGTGAGGGTGCATGAGAGCCTCTAGTTCACAGGGCGTGGTTTGCGTCAAGCGATCCCAAATTGCTGGATCCCCAGTTCCCGCCTCTCTCGTAAACAGAAGACAACACTGAGCGTGGGAAGACGCCTTTGGGCACAGTCAGCACTGAGGACTGATGCAACATTCCCAGTCACGAAGGTACTTCATCTGAGTGACAACCGACCCAGGATTTATTTCCAGACCTACTGAAGCAGCTGGCTTCCAAAAGCTCTCTCCTGGTCTTTCTCCTGTGGCCAGCCCATTTGCAGGTGAGACTATGTCAGTTAACTGCTATTTCATGTTCAGGCATCAAAGGAGCCTTTCCTGCTGTCCTGCTGCTTTGCCAGATGCTCTCCATTTTCTGCCTGTGCAGCTGATTCCTCCTTTCTAGGCATAACTCTTGGTAACCGCCTTTGCTACATTTCATCGTACTGGTTTCATAGCACTTCCACCATCGTCAAGAGCATTTTGAATTCTGGTCCTGTCCCCCAGAGTGCTTGCAACCACTCCCAGGTTGCTGTCATCTGCAGACGCTATCAGTGCCTTCTCTGCTCCCGCCCCTGAGCCTGAGCAGGAGCACACCCTGGGTCTCCACTTCATCTTCGCAGGGGATGCCAATAACCCCTCTTTGGCTGGTGATCTTCAACACACTTCATACTTGCGTTACATTAATTTTATTTAGACTATGCTTTTCCAGTTTTACTTGTGAGAGTGTTTTATGGAATTGTGTATAAAGCCTTGCTCACTGAGACATGCTGCATCTCTCACTGCCTTGGTGATGAGGTCGTTTGCCCCTCCTGTGCCTTCCCTCCCCCTCATGCCCTCCTCTTCCCTGACTAAATCCTCCTTAAGTTTGATTGTATTTTTTATTTATTCTTGACAAATTTATGAACTTATATTGGCTATGTCTCTTGGGCCACCATCTAATCTTCTAGGTGATGACAACTTGATTGATGAATAATAGATTCCAGTATCTTTCCAGCTGCCAAAGGGAGCTATAATTGCTAAATGCACCCCTTAAGATAGAAGCAGTGTTAGTCCTTCTCCAGGAGTTGGTCTTTAATCAGCCCAGTTGTCTTTACATTAATATACAAAAGAAATATTTGAAAATAAGCCATTTACATTGTATTACTGTCTAGATTAGGGGCCCAACATTTTGGGTGCTGCAGAAATCCTGTAAGTGATATTCCCTGCTCTGGAAATCTTTAATATTAAGTAGGCAAGGTAGACAACTGAAAGGACTGAAAACAAACGCACAAGGAAATTGAATTGCTGAGGTATAGATCAGTGGTGTAATGGAGATCAAAAGTCTGTCTCTGAAATCCAGAACAAAACTTTGCCCTTGCTCTGATGTCATTTTTTTGATGGACTGTGGAAAATACAGAAAAATGAAACTGGTCCCTTGAAAACATTCCAAATTGAAGAATAACATGAAATGTGATTTTATCATTTCAAGATGGGGATTTAAAAAATTCACTAAGATCCCATTAAGAACTCTGAAAACAGATTTTTTTTTTTTTTTTTTTGTGCTTATTCTGTATTTATACTTTCAGTGTAGAAAGTAGCTATCAATATACTTGCCTCATAATGTTAGCAAAAAAAATACTTGGAGAAAGCTGAATTTCATCTTCTTTCATTACTGTGGATACAAACAAAAAGTGGTTATGAATCACTTTTCATTTGATAGAAGGAATTTATTTGTCCATTTATTTTACTGGAGTGTCTGCTGAAATTGAAGTTCTTGATTAATGATCTACAGGAGGTAATGCTGAAGAAATCTGCTTGTGCAACCGCAAGGAAACTCTGAAAGGATGTCATGGGTTGTATATAATAGCAGCCCTGACCAGAACTGGCAATATAAACCATACAAACACACCTGGGCAGAACATCGTGTGGAGACAAGGGTCACTGCTGAGCAAAAACGTTGCTCGTGCCACAGAGTGATATGGAAATACTTCTGGTAAAGTTATTCAAGAACCTTGTTGTCAGAAATAATAATTAAAGTAATTCTATTAGAAATATAAACAGGTCCAGTTTATGTGTAGGTCGTTACTACCATTATTTCCCAGAAACTTCTTTCTCTAACAAAACAATGGAGCTAGTACAGTGCAAAATTTTAAATAAAGATAATAGAGAGGCAAGGAGGATCTGGTGGCCAACAACAACCGTGGCTTTTGGAGCGGGCTCACCAAGGGCTGCCGCTGCCCTTGCTCAGGCAGACTCTCTTGCACTTGTCTGCTACCTTTTTATTTCACTGTCTTCCTAGTTGTTGGTTTTTTTTTTTGGTTTTTTTTTTTTTTTTTTTCTTGCACAGATTATCCTTTACCATACAGGGTATAAATTCTCCCTTCTGCTATTTTCTGGCCTGCACCACTCTTCTTTGTATTAGCCCCTTACACTTGCAGTTGCAAAATGCAAATATGCCAGACAGACACTTTACTCCTATCCAAGAGTTTTTCTGCCTATAGAGCCATTGTATTCCTTAAATAGCACAGTTTTTCTTGCTTGAGCAGGTTTTCTGAAATTAAAAGCCTTTTCAAGAGTGCTGCTACACTTTATAAATCATACATCATGTGGACTGTTTATTGTACACAGATTTTAAGAAACTAATTTTTCAGCATGCTGGTGGCTTTTCCCACAGCCCGTGCATGGCATATTGCTAACAAGGCCGTGGGGCCAGGAGGGGATTTGTTCTCAATTACTGCCTCACTCTTTCTTCTTTTTATCAGTTTCAGGATTACCGGTGTTACAAGGTGGAAACAAATTCAGTCTTACCTGTGTGGAAGATTTTACTGAAATCAGTGAAAGTATTTTTGTGCAGAACAGAAAAAGGTATGCAAATAAATGAAATGTATGTGCTCTTGCAGAAAAAGACAGCATCTAATGAACAGCATCCTTATAAATACATGGTTTTATCTGAAAATGGATTGCTACTTGCACAGGTGCTTGCCAAATGTGCCCTGATCAAGCCCAATTTGACTGACCTGCAAGAAGATGAAGCTCTCCTCAGCACTGGGCGTGCTCATCAGCCGTGTGCTCCAGCCCGCGGCCATTCACTGCAGCCAGAGGCAAGGGGCTGACCCAGAAAGCAGAGATGTAACTGTGCAAAATTTGCATATTGTGCAAAATGATTGCACGCTAAAATTTTTCCTCTGCTGCCTGAGCTAGTTCCTCAATCTGCAGTTGGGAGAGCAGACCTTACCTCCTGGGCTCCTGAAGGACAAAGCTAGGGGGTCTGAGCTGGAGGCGTCAGCACAGGCAGCCAGCAGTCAAACTCTGCTTTCCAGGAAGAACTTCCACAGCAGCATTTCTGGGTCTAAATATTTCACTTCTCAGGCTGCCATCCTACCATGAAGAAGAAAGTATTTTTCTGCAGAAACTCCTTCTGTGGAAAAATGGTGTTCACTTGAAAAGCCAATCTGCCGTTGAAAAAGTCTCGGTCTTAAAAAGTTCATTGGTCCTGTTAAGAAGTTTGCTGGAAGTTGTTCACTAGGGCCTGAGCCAGCCAAGTCCTTTGGAGTCCTTCATTTGACTCGAGCGAGAGTTCAAGCAAATCTTCTGTCACAAAAATAACTGGAATCAATACTTAGACTTCATCCTAGAGAATGGGAAGTGTGATAATGTGTTAACTGCAATTTCGGCTTCTGATATACTTTTTACGTCATCAGAACTGATGAAGCATTTTATGGGAGAAAAGAGAAAAATCAACAGGCCAGGGAGTATTCCCCTAGGCTGATGAGTACATGTGGTGTGATAAAATAACTATTAGTGACCTCAGCTGGGGGCAAATAACGGATTCAGAGTAGAAAAAAAGTCCATGCAAACAAGCCCCAACCACTTGGAAAAATGTCTTGAACGTAAAAGCAAAAAATGGCAGCTGTTACATGAGGCTTTGTGTCTAATGGTCCAAAATGCTGCCAAACATTGAACAAAGTTTTCTGTGCAATTACTTCCCTGTTTTAAAAATAACACAACACACCAAAGCGTTAAAATGAAGATATTTACAGTATGTAACAAATTGCTTATTTACATGTGTGTACTCGCTGGCTGGCTGTGGTCGTTTCTGGAGAGCTGGCAGCTGCAGGAAGACTGTCCAGGAGAGGTGCTTATGGGATGCTGCAATAGTTTTTGGCTGAGCATGTATAATTAATTTAATCTTAAATCAATTTACAATATCAATAATGAAGCACCTCTTAACGGGCTTTTGACTGGTCAAGTGTCAAGGCAGATTGCGCAGCGTGGAGAGAAAGGAGAGGAACGACTTCCCTCGATGCGTAAGCTTGTTGCAGAGCATGAATAAATCATTTGCTCTTGCTGGCAACTGTTTCATAGTGCTCTAAGATTTCTGAAGTTAACTTCCTTCTAATTTAACATATGCCTGCAGTTTAAAAGCAGCCTCATACTCTTAAGAAAAAGCACCTAATTTATGCACTGCTTTTAACTTTTAATAAAAGAGCATGCTTATGAACTCTGAAAAAGAGAAATAGCTGAGAATGGAAGATATACTTTCTGCCAAGTCTGAGATGAACAAGTACCAGGAGAAGCTATTGGGAGTTAACTGCATCTCCAAAAAGCTGAGAGCCCTGCAGTGCTGCTTTGAGATTTTTATTTAACTCTATGAACTGTTTTCTGTTATAAAGGTGCTGGGTAAGGTCTTTCTTCACTACCATTCAAATATTACCTCATATTTTTGATCTGAATTTCACACACTGTCTTCTGGGAATTTCCACACATTTCTGGTCTGGAACAATGCTATTAATAATGCTGCTGTGTGCTCTTGCCACTGTTACCCTGCACTGAATGCTGTGTTTCCTGATTTCTGAGGCAATGTGGAGAGTTTTAGCACAATTGCATCCATGAAAATCAACCACAGCTGTACTCCTAAAGCTCTTCATAATACTTCAAATCTGTAATTTTCCCATGAGTCTGGATAGCAAGTTTTGTGTAGCTCTAGAATATGGATGAAACCAAGATAGTCTGTTTAGCAAATTAATTTATATCCTTGATTAATTTTCTGTGGTGCATGCATCACCGTGCTCCACATTTGAAAGGTGCTGAGGACTTCACCATGAGAAAAAGCTGGTAAATTTAGGGACAGCTGAGGATTTCCAAGCTAAATGTTTATTTGCCCCATTCCCACCAGGGCATTCTGCCCTGTGCTTGGCACTTTTGCCGTGTTGAAGGTTACAGTTACCTTTGCCATTTAAAGATTTCCCTAAATCTAACAAGAAAAAGATTGATTTTGATTCCTCCTCAGAAAGCAGCTGCTTGTGTTATTAAACAAAGAAGAAAAAACCCTCCCCCCCTGCCAATTCCATGTTATCCCACAACAGGATATACTGTGTTCTGAATAATCAGAATCCCACTTCAGTGTATTTTTAAGCAAATATAGTAGTTCTCTCATGTTCAAATCTACAAAATTGATCAAGGCTGCCTGGGGAGTGAGTACCTCTGTGTGTCAACAACAACTCAGTCAGTGCTGCCCTGCTACTGACTTTTTCTTTTTTTGTTTCTTTCTCTTCTTGTTTGTCTTAAATGTAGGCAACCTTCCTTATAATGAATGTCTCTGTGCCCAGTCATCCCTTTGTTTCAGCATCAGGAAAAAACAGATAGATGTTACCATTTGCCTAGGTAAGATAAATAATGATTAGGCGATGGGTTTCTCATCTGAAGACAGATTGGGCAATAGAAGTCATTCTCTCTGAAATTTCTCTTTTCAGGTGGCTGAGAAGCAATTTCAAACAACAGGGAAGTTCTGGCCTGGTAGCGTTCATCACTTTGTTTCTAGTAGAGAAATTAGTCATGATGTAAGTAAATAATGGAGAGAGTGTAAAAAGCAGAGTGATGCAGCATTTTTCTTCATCTTTTGATTGCTGCATTGCAAAAGCCATTGCCATGGAGAAGTGCAATCTGCAGCACGGCAGCTTTCTCTGCAAAAAGGTGGCAGTGTGATTAGGCAGGAGATCACCTTCTGTGAATGCCTGCCTGGTTTTAGAGCCAGAATACCCACCTGATTTTATAAACAAGTCTTTTAGCAGCTTCTAAAAGGCTTTCCCCTCCAGTCACCCACGCTCCCATACACCTGCTGAAGGAGGTTTTCTTTTCTGCTCCCTTGTGGTTTCATGCAGACTGGAAAGTCCAGAAGTGCAAAACAACTGTGAAATTGGTACCACACACCACATCTCCAGGACTGAATGGCTGGGGAGGTGTAACTTTATTTCCAATCTAGTTTTGCAGGTTAAATGGATGGAAGTGCACTGTGTAAATGTTCAAGGTTCAGGGGCCTTTCTGAATCAAGGTCACTGTAAATGCAAAATTATGAAACCAGTCCATTGCTCTTATTGAGGGGACACCGACACCCCCCACCCCCGCCCCAAGTAGTGTGTCCAAAATTCTCCATGGTATTTTAAGGTACTAATGAATTACTCCTAATATATATTGAATTGCTCTTCCATATATGCTGTTTGTTCCTTATATTAATGGAAAGCATGTTTGCTACTTACCTCAACTGCTACCAGCGCAGATGTCATTGGAGGAGAGAGCAAAACAACACAAAAGTCTTAGGGATTTCAGCTTAAGGAAACTGAATTTTTTTTATTTATATATGTGTATATATATAGATATATATGGGGCTTTTTTTTGGTCTAGATTACAACTGTTACTTCATAAAAGACATATTAAAAAAAATCCCCTTCTTTTGGTCTGCGCACAGACCTGGATGGAGGTTTGTGGCTGTGTCTGAGATCTGTCTCATGCACCTTTTCAGTTTAGCTTCCATTGATTTCAAGGCCGCTTTTGGTGCTCCTTCCATTTTATACTCATTCATCATTTTCATACGGTAACTACACAGAGTTGTGTTCTGTGTTATTCAGCTCAGCCACACAGAAAGCTGCCAAAGTTAAAAATCAAATTTTTTCTCAGAACCAGAAACTAGGAGCTGTTTCTTGTCACGCTTCAAGAAAGTGAAAAGTAGCACTGGCTCAAAACCTGTGAGTTATAGTTTTCCCATTCCTCATATGTCCTTGAGATTTCAGAAAGTTTTCTTGCTCATATTGAATTGAAAGCATGAGATTTTGAAGATTTTCTTGGAAAAACAAACCAAAAATGGTGTTCGATGTAGTGCTGATGACACTTAATGTGAGGTCACAAAAACATGTTTCTGTAAATGGATTCTTTTTCGGTTTAGCAGTAGCCACCCTGGATGTAAGGAGTTGTATGACACTGGGGACAAAATGGTGAAAGTCTGGCCTGGATCTGGCATTTTGATTTTCCTGTCGTGTCCTGGAGTCAAGCAGAAATGACTGCTAGGAGTCAGCTCAAGTAACATGTAGGATGCTTTGGCTCACCGCGGTCTGTAGCTGCTGGCTGAATGGGTGATGCCAAAGGGCTCGATCCCAGAGTTAATAAAGACCCAGACATTTATTGATTTATCTCTGCTGTCCCCACCGATAAGCAGGTCTCTTTTTGAGTCATATGCGCTCCTCCTGCTTAGATCGAAAGCGATTGTGATTGAAAGCACTTGTGACCCCTAAACGTGACAGTTTGGGACATTTTTTTTCAGTTAATGAGTTTGGTTTTTTTCCCAGCTAACTGGCTGTCTGCCAGCTAAGCCCAATCCTGGGTTGCTCTCTGCTCTCTTGCATGAGCTGCAGGACAGTTCTTCCTCCAGAGCGGTGAAACAAGGAGCAGTCGCTCAGAGTGGAGCTTGGGTACATGTAGAGCAGCATCATTGCTGCCCGTGGGTGGTGTTCCCAGCTCCCCGTTGCACTGGTTTGGGTGTGCACACATGGTATTCTCCTTGTTTCCAGGATATCTGGAGGAGCAAATCTCCCTCCAGCCTTCTGCTTAAGTAGGAAAGTTTATCTAAACCGGTCTCTGGCGTGCTTTGCCATGGTGATGCTTTAGAGACCTGCAATAATTTAAACCGTGTCTTTTCAGAGCTGACACTAAATCTATAGAAATAAATCACTTCATAAAGCCCATTATTTCTTAATTGCAGGACATATGAGTGCCCACCTTCAGACAGTCCCCAGTGGGTTACGGGATTGTGCAGCTGGAGAAAAGTTTTCTTTTGACCTGCAGCAGCAGCAGAACAACCGCCAAAGTCGGCACTTTGCTTTAGAAGAGGCAAAGGGAATGAAGGTAGGGAGTGGTGATGACAAAAAGTGGGTGGCTGGTGTTTTTCATGAGTTTCCAACAAGCCCAGCTTCTCCCTGCATTGCCCTACTCTGGGATTGCAGTTCTGCATTTACAGCTGAAATTGCTGCTGAGGAGGAGGAGGAGGGAGACATCTGGGCACTGTCCTGTGCCCAGAGTTCGGGCTGGCAGCACCCAGGCCCTTGCTTTCCAGAACAGATTTCTTACTCTGCCATGTGGGAATTTGGTTCTGCCAGAGTGCTCACTCTGATGTCTGTCTCTTCCCTGAATTATCTGGTGGGTTTTGAGGCTGGCACCCCACGCGAAGCAGGCTGGATTATACTTACAGATTAGTGCTGCCGTGTTAGCACAGCACAGTGACAAGATGCACTGCGAAATACAGAGAAGCAAAGACAGAAGATGTAGGGGAAAAGAAAGACATTTACACTTTTTACTTGGATGAGTAAAATAAACATGGGAACACTTCCCAGGAGAAGAGCTTGTTATGGTATATATGTAAAACTGCAGAGGGTTGCATGTATGGTATTTGCAGAAACATGTCACTCTCAGTCGTGAGCTAGTCCTCTGTGGTGCTGCCTTTCTGTGCAGACTGCATGAAGCATATCAGACTCATCTGTCCCAAATTGGCAAAGTACCCTTTTCTAACATTTTATGGTCAAGAAAGATCAAAACAGGAGGAAACAGTTTTCAGTTACTTGATTATTTTTTTCTGGTATTTCAACTGCAACTCTAACATCTTTAAATTTACTGAAAAAGCCATTTATGATGTTTCTACTGAAAAATTTAAGCCAGCTTTATTGCGAGGGAGGTTTCTTTAAGGTGTCCATGTTGCCAGGGCAACACAGTGTGGATGGGGTGGAGATCTGGTCCATACGTTCCAGAGTAAACTCCTGTGCTGTAGGACTCTGCACTCAGACACACCTTACTGTATTCTTAATTTTATTTTTTGCAGCTAAAGTGCTTAAATATTGTTGTTTAATAAAGGTAATTATGAGAATAATAAATCGGGAAAGGTTAAATTTGATGAACTGTGGTATGTTTGCTGCTTTTGGCATTGAACTGATGAGTGTGTTGCAGTTACTTCTTGATAAGAAACTTGAAGATTCAGTGCATTTTAATACGAAGCACATTTATATCTCTTCACAGCAATTATTTTATTAGCGTTGTTTATCTTGGATTCAGAACTTGGAGTGCAAATAATCATTCAAACATTGAGTTCAAACAGTTGATGCGGATGAATGTGAATGAGCAGAGGCAAGTAGGGAGAAGGATGGCATAAGTAAGGGAGTTCAGCACCTGGCATGGGGGGAATTTAAGGCCAGACGGTATTATCTTTTTGTCACCTCATTTCCCAGGTGATGAATAAGATTCCATAAAGCGGAGATCTTTATGCATATGGCCAACAAGAAAGACAACAGAGCTATTAGTAGGAACTTAACACATTACTGCTGCCGCCTTGCTGTGCACTGAATCGTGAGGCATTTCCACGTGGTAAATAGATCTAGTAACAGTATTTTATTTTTAGTGACTCTGGTTGGCTACCCAACAAAGGTCCTTATGCATTCTGTTACTGATTTAGTAGAGCCCAGGCTCTACTGAAGATATTTAAAACAAGTATTTGTAACTTCAAATCAGGAAAAAACCCTGCTTGTTACTGGAATCATCTCAGCGTTTATACTGGTAAATGCTGACTTCTAAAGTAGTGATTACATATTGTCTTTCACACTGTGCTCTCACACACTAGATTTTCTTCACATAACAATGTGGCTTATGTTGTTCTGATTACAATTCCATAAACATCCCCTTGGATGATGATTATTGAGCAACTGGACTTTTCTTTTTACATATGGTTAAAAACTGAGGGTATAAATTTTTGAAAAAAATTCACATTAGTGACCTGATTTCAACTCCTTTGAAACTTTCTGAAACGCTCCAGAGGTGAGCGCTGGTGTACGTGGGGTAGTCATGACTCTGCATCTGATCAAATGTATGTTCCCTGCACCCTACATCCCTCCCAGTCCATTCAGGAGCTCAAAGCTGTTGAAGTGCTGTAGATTGATAACGATGGTGATGTATTTGCTCCATTCTTTGAGGCACAAACATCATGAAGTTTTTGGATTTGACATCCTTTGGTACCTACTTGCATGATGTTATTAAAACTGCTGGGACCAGCTCTCGGGAAATGCAGTTCTGTTGGCTGGGATCACAGCTGGGAAGAGTAGCAGCTGTCCCAGTGAGGGGTTCTGTCGTCGAAATCATCGAAGTGTGCTCATTACTGGGAGGTGAGAGAAACGTGACAACCCTGTTAAGGTCTGATTATCTCCAAAAGCAGTAGAATATGTTGTTAACTTGCCGAAAGGGTAATGCTCCCTTGTATACATTCGCTGTCTGTTTAATCAGGCAGACGTCATAAAGGCAAGAGTTATCGGGAATCGTATCCTTAGGCATATGATACCATCATAGAAATTTACTCTGCGTCATATATTGTTCATAGTTACACTTTTTAACTCTGTGAAATGGAGCTGTGCTGTAGAGGAAAGATGATTTTATGCTAAGAAGAAATGTCATTGGTCCCTAGTCTTTTCTTGACTGTGCCTACACTGACTGTGGAATTTGGATTAGTTCTTTAAACTCGTATTTTAAAAGGTGGGATAATAATTCTGACTTTAGGGGGATGTTGTAAATTGTAATTAATTTCTATTTCCAAAGCATTTTCACATCTTCAGAGGGCTTTTCCTTAAAGTTGTGTGTCCTTACTCATTTTTATTGCATAAGCAATGCAGAGAATAATACCAAATGTTATTTATGAATGCTTTTCCATATAAAAAAATGTAAATTCACTTTCACATTTGCGATATTTTTTGTTTGTTTACCTCAAACCTTCAGACAGATGTTTTTGTTTATAAAAGCTAAAGGCCTAACTTTTTCTAGCGTCAGTAGCATTATTAAATTTATCTGCACATGAATGACAAATAAGCGCTATGAGAGAGGTATGGATTCAGAAAGCAAGCCTCCAGCACTTCTGAAAATCAGGTTGATATAAGATACTCCAAGTTAGAGGGTAAACAACTAGCAGCGCCTAGGAAGGCAAGGCCTCGTGGTGCTGGCCGCAGCGCATCCCTCCTGGCCGTGCCGTGCCTGGCAGCCTCTGGCCACGCACCCTCATCCCACAGGCCGGAGCGCTGGGTGTCTGGGTGTGTTGGGGGTCGCGGGAGG
>NW_009636165.1:15317-21347 GCF_000690535.1 Cariama cristata
CCCATGTCACAGCACTTGACAGGACATGATGTACCTGACAGGTATTTTCAAACTGTTGAGCAGACAGTGAAATGTTTTGGTAGTCATTAGGCAGGCAGTAAAGTAAAATTTAACATCCAGCTCTGAATAATGAAAGAGCACAAAAGATCAAGTGTACTTAACATATTTACTTCAAATGACTCTGTCGTATCCATTGAAGAATGCCTCTTATTCAAACTTTACCTTAAACTGCTTAGAAATAAAGAGGAGCAAGGTGAAAGAAAGTCAAGAAGTTTAGCCACAGAAAAAAGTGATGAAGAAGGGAGAACTGCGGACAGTGGGAGAAAATACACTAAAGTGTCTGTCTTGTTGGGTGTTTTTTTCCTGGTTTGATTTGCTCTTACATTTTGAAACAAAAATATTTTGTCAGTCTTGCCATTTTGGTGCTATTTCATGGCACCTTTAGCTAAGCTTGAAAGAAACCTTTGAACTTGTATTGTAGTGAAAACTCAGCAAAGTTAAAACCTACAGCTACGCTTGGTTCATATTCTCCAACTTGTACTTCACCTTTGCTTGTTGTCTGAAGTAGCTACAGGCTTGTAAACAAAACACGTATGAGTATGTATAAAGATTTTTTTATGAAGCTGACTTTTATTTAATCCTCTTGACAATTTCTTGTTGGAAAGAAACAAACCATGATTTGAAATAATTACTGGAGTAAAGAAGAAATTCAATTAACTGTAAAGTATGCACTTTTTGGGATCCAGTCTTAAACACTGGAAGATAAAAGCACAGTAAATATTATGAGCTCCAATGGGTAAAGCTTAGAAATGGTGGTTGTTATGAGTAATATTGGTGAAAAAAGATTATGGCAGATATCTTCATCCTGTTACCTCCTCAAACTGGCACAAGTTATTGATGGTGGTCTTCGTTGTATTTTTTCATTTTATTTAATCAAAACACATCACTGAAATCTAAATGAGAAAAAGCAGAATCACTTGGGTAAGTTACTTGCTTACAGATGAGCATTTCACTTGAGGTCTGATAGAGAACTGGCCTCTGCCAGGAGGAAAAGTTTTTTGTGTGAAGATATAGGGGTAAAAAATATTATCATTTGTATAACTCCATAGGGAGTTAGTTGGTTATATTTGCAGTACATTATCCTTTTTAAAAATACATATGTATTTATATGCAGTCATATAAATGCAACTGAATGAAAAAAACCCCAGAGTTTAGTATAAGCAAATGGTAAATCTTTTACCTGGTAATATATTCCTTTCTTAAAAACTTAATATAGTGCGCAATAACGTTTCCCTAGCTGACTGCTTATACAAGCAAGACATACAAGTGAAAATGAGTATCATCTAAAATCACTGGAGAAACAGCTTCCTCCTCCTTGGTGTGGAAAAGCCCAAATCCAGTAATTTCAGTCTAAACCTTCACCCACAGAAGTATTAGGGGAACAAGTCCCCTGGGTGTTTATGGGAATGGGGCAAGGGAAAAGAAATTAGGCATTTAAAAATACCTTTGGCCCTCTTGGGACTCGGGACACATTTCAGGTTATTTTGATTAGTGGATCTTAGAGCAGCAGAAGGTCCTCAAGTAGTGATGTCCTAAGTACAAGTGTAGGTCTTCCGAAGAGTAATTTCTCCTTGCAGGTCAGAATTCTGGATTGTTTGGAAGGGCTTACCATAAGAATACCAATGCAATGTATACCTCAAACATACCTTTGAATAATTAATTGGCTTTTGATCAATGTATTTAACTAGTTTAGTGGAAAAGCTGAATACTGGACAGATTATGGCTTTTTTGGAATACAGTGATGCCTTTTTGAGTCTCCTCAGTGAAATAGGATCTGTTGTTCTGTTCTAAGTACTACTGACAAAGTCGGTATAACCAAGCGTGCTTTGACAGGGAACATTGTCTCATCTCATATATTAACCATATACTGGAAGATGACAGAATACAGCATTCTCTGAACACCGCAATCAATAAGAGGTCAGGTGGCACAGTCTTTTTGTACCCAGCGAGAACAGGATACCTTCATCAAGCAGGCTTTCTGAAAGACACAAATGGAGATGTAAGACAGTACTGCCCTTTCAAGAGATATGCCTATCAATTCATCTCAAGAGAAGTCAAACGTCTTAAACACAAAATGTGATCTAGGAGACACAAAAGACTCAACCCTGATTTCTTTACATATCTTCTTACTCTGAGTACCAGCAGTGCAATCTCAGCAGTGGGGGTATGCAACATTACTATACTCACCTTGAAGAACAGAGGTGATCCCATCCCTAGATAGAAGAAACTATCATATTGAAAAGTGGTGGTGGTGTGACATTTTCAGGACAGGAGAAGAATAGTAATTAAGAGATTTTTATGGAGTAGCACTCCTTATCTGCACATCACCATGTGGCTTACAGAAATGTTGAAGATGTGCCATCACTTTTTTCTGACAGAGAAATGGATTGGCAGAGCTGGGAAGGGCACTGTGTTTTGTCTGCCTGCTGTGAAACAGCCATGCAGCAGCCGAGCAGCAAACTGTGGGGAATGATCTCCTGCCCAGACTTCTGCTGCCTGTTTTCTCCCAAGCACTGAGGAGAGCTCTGCCTGAGCAGGAGCAATGGGGATGCTGGTTGGAGGCAGGGTCATGGCCATACACACAGTGTAAGCAGGAGAGTGGTGAAGAGACCCACGAGGTGCTCAGACCTGTTTTATCACTGATAGAGGGTCAATGCATAGTTAGTTTTGTTTTTTCGTTTGTTTGGCTTTCACTCCTTCCCCTCCCCTCCTAGTGCATGAGAACTGGTAATAATAGAAGGGGTGAAATCTGAGCGACTGTCATCTTTGTATGTATCCTTTGTGAAGAGAAAACTGAATCAAGGTCTGGGCTGCAAGGAGTATCAAGAGGACACACTCTTCATCTCCTGCCTCCTTTTTGGAAGGTTCTTATGGCATAGGTCATGTGATATCCTGCTTTATTTAGTTAGTTATGACAAGAAAAAAGGTTAATGGCCTGATTTGCAAACAATCTAACACCAAAGATGCCCTCCCCTAGTGATGTTTGTTTGTAACCCCTGTTAGACTCCCTTATCACCACTTGTGGCATGGGAGTATGACAGGAAATTAACTTCCATCCAACCTTGCTTTATATCTAGCAAATCCAAACGACTACAGTTGGCAGAGAAAAACTCAACGGATGATTCAGTACGAGAGTCCCTAAAAAACCTTCATCATGTCTGGGAAAGAATATGAGGGCACTACCATAGGACAGGGGTGCACCATCTCACTCACTACAGTGTGCCTGGAGGATTTACTGACCACCAGTTTTGCATTATATTGCACTGTCCTTTTCTATAACTTATGAATAGTGTCTCTAATAGACTAAGTTACTAGAGAGGACAATAAAATGAAAGCAGTAGCTAAGGACTTGCCAAGTTTGGTCTGCAGACACTGATGTGCTCTCTGATGAAAAATGTCAAGACCTGCCTAGCCATTGCTGATCGTGTGGACTGAAAGCGAATGCCTCTACGTCAAGACTGAAGAGGTTAAGGCTGCAGTGAGTTAACATGCACTCTTGTCAAGAGGGTTAAGTGCTTGAGTTAAAGACTATGAGTTTGGACAATTTTTATTGCCTTTGACATTCACTGTTGGTCTATCAATTCTCAGGAACAAAAAACGTGCTTTGGCTATCAAAATCTTTGTGATTGGAGCATTTTCTATTTAGTGGAGAACTTGAGGTCCAACTGAAATAAGATAAAATTGAATCATATTAATGCTGAAGGGTTAAAATCAAAAGAAGGTTGTTTATCACTACTAAACGTTAAAGCAAAACTTAAAAGCCCAGCAGCTATGCAGACAAAGACAGGGTTTGCTATGACAGTGAAAGGTGACCCTTTCGACAGTGTATGTTTTCATAAATATACAGCAGAGTGGTGTATCAGCAGGTTGCACACAAATTCCTGCCCACATCGAACAGAGCCAACACAAAGACTTCTGCGTGCATAACATACACATACACACAACATACGCGACACAGCGTGCTGGCCTGTGGCTGTGTGGGTGCTGTGGGTGCGTGACCGTGGCGGCTGCCCCGTGGGTACGGTGCCCTGCTGCAGCACAGACTTACCTGCATGGCAGCACTGCCGGGTAGAGCATAACCCCCAGCTCTACAGCCCCATGTTTTTGTTTTAATATTTCTATTCTTCTGATTAGGCAGTATATATCAAATTGCACATTGGAAGACAATCCAGGAACTCTTTTATACAACTTCAGAATATACACTCTGGAATATTGTAAAGCCGTGGGGCTTTTGAGTGAAGAATAGTAGAAGATCTGTATAAGGTCAGGCTGAAGGTCGGTCTCTTGCAGTGCCCTGACTTGGAGAACGGTCATTAGGGAACATCAAAGGGAGAGGATGAGACTAATTTGGTTCTTACCCAGCTTCCACGTCTTAGATCTACACCTTTGCATTAGGCATTCATTGGCACACTTTTTGCCAGGAGTCTGCCTACTTGTCTTCTGACCACATTAACACTTTGTGTTTCTTCAAAGCATTCTATGGCAATGAGTTCCGAAATATAATTATATGTACTTCCTTTTGTTTGTTTTAGAACTGATGCTAGATAATTTAGTTTTATGTTCCCTATTCTTGTATTACGTGAATTATTATTTTTTTCCTATTCATCCTTAATCTGCCATTCATAATTTTATGAACTTCATCATAACCTCTTCCACTCTATGTGTAAAACGATTATATAGATCTCACCTTTCTTTAACATTTGATAAGCCATCAAATGTTAAATAAGAAAAACATCCCTATAAGCTATGGCATCAATAAAATCCGCAGTTGAAAAATGGGTGGAGATTTGCACTGACTCCAGCTATTTTGGCCAAAGAAAGATCAGCCTCTGGGCAGATTTACACCTGCAATTACAGAAATAGATCTCCCTATGTGCAGGCTGTTTGGAAGAATAAAAAGTAACTTTTGATCTTCCTCAGTAGTCAACTTGCTGTCCTTGCTAAGGTATAGGAGCTAGTAATACTTGTATTTTATTTCCTTTGACGCAGACACAGGGCTGTGGAAAGCTGCTATAGCAAGAAATGACCAGCACAAACCATGATTAATATGAAATAACTAATTTGACCAAATCTCTGGAGAGAGAAGTAAGGATTAGAGATAAGAGAAGCACAAACCTTTCTGTTTGTTCTTTTTAAATGAAAGGCTACTATTGTTTAAATTTCCTCTTATTGGTATGCGAGGTAGAGTGTAGCAAGATTCTCTTCCTGTGTTTTGTTTGCAAATGTTTAAAAGGGTGACCTTTCAAGTTGCTTAATGGAGATGCCAAATACCTAAATATCAATCGTTTCTTTTAATAAAACATCGGTTCTGGTCTGTCTTGCCTTATGGAAAGAAGATCTTTCAGCCTGTTTGCTAGGCAGCTACTGAAGGCAATCAGCTGTTCCAAGACTGGTTCCAGGAATATTGCAGCTGGGCATGTGGTTCTATGCTGTGGCATTCAGGAGCTGCTACGTTACTGGGAGAAAGGGATCAACATGAAAATGTTTTCTTTGAAATTAGGATTATGGAAAACTTAGTGTGCATTTGTCTGTTCAGATTGTAATTTGGATAGGTGGGAAACTGCTCAGCCAGCTGCAGAAGACTTTTAACTTTTCCCCTACTCTACAGTGCAAAACCAAAGACTTTTCAAGTATTTGGAAAGAGGGGAGGAGGAGAGACAACCTCAAAAAGGGTTTATTGCCTGGTAGGGAGGACGTTCAAGTCTGCGGTGGGAACCTGTGCTCTCATCCCTCATGCGAGCTGGGCACAGCAGACCGTATTGCTTAGCTTCTCTGAAGGTCTCCCTGGTTTTGATCAATACTTTCATCTAGTGACTGAGAAAAAATTTCCAGCTCAAAATGTAGTTGAAACAGCTTTGTTCTCATAAATGTTTCCACTATAATAAACCAGCCTTTTGAGGGAGGAATAAATTATATAGCAATTTCTTTGCTGGTGCTACTGTAGGTTCCTCAGAGCAGAGACTTGTTTGT
>NW_009636165.1:21378-21794 GCF_000690535.1 Cariama cristata
CCCGCCCAGATACCCCCGGGCCCCGCCCCCCCAGCCACTGCAGCAGTGTCTGCCTGTGATCTGCTGCAGGGCAAATTAATAAACCAACAGAAGTTATTTAAATGTGATGTAGCTGTGTTTTTCCTGTTTTGTTTTGTTTTGTTTTGTTTTTTAATAGCCATGGTATTGCAAGCTCCTGCAGGCTACATACAGTAGAGGTGATGAATAGCGTTCCCATTGGAAGTTAGTGTTTTTAAGTGCAACGGAAATAAGAAAAAACACACTCAAAATGCCCAGGTTCAGAGCATTTTGACCCATCTCCCAAGCAAGGGGAGCTGGTTGCTCCTTAATTACAGGTGCGGAAAGAAACAGATTTTTCAGCCCACTGGAAATTTGAGAGCCTCAGTGTTTGAATGGAATTGAAATTGAAACAGTTT
>NW_009636165.1:21806-47860 GCF_000690535.1 Cariama cristata
CAGGTCCCGGCTCTCGAGGTCCTGCGACGGCTGCTGGGACAATGGGGCAGGTGAATTGTCATAATGCAATTGCATTTACTTGCATAGATCTAGAACCACCAGTAAAACTGGAAATGTAGTCCATGTGTAAAATAAGAAAACCCAAACAAAAAAGATAACTGTTACTACTGTTCTTTTCACTTCAAGTCTTTGTAACCTCTGAGCCAGAAGAGCTGGGGACAGCTGGAAAGCATCCTGCTGCCTGAAGGCTGCCTGCTCCCTGTTCCGGGAAGTTTCCTGCTTGCTGGAGCCGGTGATGTCCCACTCGCAATCCTTCAAACAGTGTTGCTGCTTACCAACCACAGTATTTTAATGAAGTGAAAATTTGCCCTGGAAAATCGAGGCTTTCCCTTCAGGGGAACTTTTGTTCCATTGCAGCTTTGAGTGCCTGTTTGGAGACAGCAGAAAGACAAATGCAGTGTGTTGAAGCTTAGCTTGTTTACGGTATAGCTTTACATAAAGTATAGCCCCATATGTGAGCTGCAGCTATGAATTTACACAGCAAAATGTACACGCACACCACATATCATAACAGCCTCTTAGAGAGGCCACATGTGGCATTAATAAAATGTATTAGACTTCAGATGCAGTACTTTGATCAACTCTTTTTCCCACACAGAGCTGGTCTTAGGATTATCACGTTACGGGTATGTTAAGTGCACATAAACACACCATCAAACGCACCATAAATGCAGACAATTTTCTGTATCCTGGAGTAAATACGGTTTGACAGAAAATGAGAGATTTGTTGTAGGGTCTAGACAATCTTACCCCTGAATTACAGCATTGTATAAAATGTGAATTGCGGAAATGGACTAATTCACATCGGCACTCGTGGTTACCCTCTGAGCTACTGCTGTGAAGAATATTAACAGATTGCTGAAGTACTTCAACTTCAGAGGATCAAATAGTTGAACCTCCCCGATCACACAGAGTATGTCTCTACTTACGAACCAGAGAAACATACTTCAAACAAAATGAATGTTTCTTCTGAAGGGAAAAAAACCTGGGTGGTAGAAGAGTGAAAGCTATTCTTTACCTTTTTCTGAAAAATAAAACAGTCTGTTTGTACATTGATTTATCAAGCTTATCCCAACCATCTTCCAGCCAGGATCCACAATCCTCTCTTTTTGTTTCTCTACATGCTAGAGCACACAGATGTGGCTCTCGTAGTGGAAATCAATACATCTGCAGGATGCCTCTGGTGCTAGTACAGTCCACGGCTTCTTTGATTAAACTCTACTAAAGCATAATTATCTGGAATGCCTTGCTATTTCCTTGGCAATGCTCACACAGCTTTCCAACCAGGAAGCACTTTATCAGGGCATTAGAGCCCCACATAACACCTGCTGGAGAGAGAAAATTACCATCCTCAGGGCAAGAAAACATTTGTATAACATCCAGCTTTAGTAGCCGATAGGAAAGTTGCCACATATTTGTTTCTGCACCTAGCTTTGAGGGCAGACCTCGGCTTCATTTGGGTTCAGATGTTCCTACCAGAGATCACGATTATGGGTCTTGCCGGTGATTCTGCACAGCCCCATGGGGCTGATAGCAAGGGGTGATGTGACCTGCCACAAAATCCCAGTTTCTTGTAAGGAAGGAGGCAGCTGGTGATGTGCAGGGGTAGGCTGCACCCGGCCTCAGTCGGAGGTGCCGTGATTCTGTCCTGGGCGCTGAGCATCCCCTCCTCAGCCCGGCCCTGTTGAGCCTGGGTGCGGGCGGGTGCTGCTGTCCCGAGAGCTGGGCAGCTCGGGTACCCCGGCGCCTGCTCTGCTTTGTCACTCCGATTCATGCAATATGGTTATAGTAACAAAACAATTTCCATGTGACATTATCCTCTGGCAATCCATGGCTCAGGCTTTCTCCAAACAGGGAACAGAAGGAGAACTGTCGTGTTAACATTTTAGCTGACTCCAGCCTCCTCCTTTTTTCTTTTTTTCCAAGGTTGTGTGTAAAATCTGCCTCTTCTTCCCTACGCTGCCAGATGAAACTGCTGTACAACACTTTTCATAGTATGTGAAAACCCCTGCTTTTCACAGAGTGGGTTTGAGTCACCAAATGTCAGTGTAAAACCCAAGACAACAAGTGAGTCAGGATGATTGCTGTGGGCTTCAAAAGAGGTGTTTCAATCCTACAATGCTGTGCCAAATCAAAATTGTTATTTTGAAAGATTTATATCTCTGCAAAGTGGGCCTATGCTGGCCAGATGCCAGCAGCCATATTTCAACCTCCTCTTTCCTTTTGCGATGACAGGTACGATTGGAGCTCGAGATGTGACTTTTTCTGTGACAAAGGGATAAAGCTCTATTAGTGGATACAGGAGGAAAAGTTTTCATACAGGCAAATTTCTGCAGTTACAAAGAGCACCAAGCAGGATTTTCTGTTACACTATTTCAGACCACTTTTATCCAGATGGTGCAATGCCCGTGTCCTCTGCTCTTAAAGGCACCGAGGAAGGGGCTTTCTGAGACCCACCCCGTGGGCCCCCTCCTCAGCCCCTCGCCTGGCAGCGGTGCCACACGCTCGGCGGAGCGGCTGGGTGCTCACGCAGACCGTGGCCAGGAGCTTCTCTGGTGGTGGCACCAGCTCCCATGTCCGCATTGTCCATTGCTCTAAGTGATTCTCCAGAGATCAGGTTTTTTCACTACCACAAAGCTCTTTTGTTGTTTTGTTTTGTTTTGGATTTTTGTTCTCGGGTGAACCTCCCAGCCATCGATGGCCACCTGATGAACACCTGAATGTTGTGGTGTCTAATCACTTGGGGTCACCTGGGAGAAAGAGAAGACAGCTGCCTGCACCTCTCCAGGGGCTAGTAATGCCTCTTCGAAAGCTAAGATGGGAGGACATGATAGACAAGCCCAAAACCACTCTGTTTCCAAGCAATAAAGATATTCTTAGGCTCACTCGTGTTACCTATTAAAGAAAGGAAAAGAAAAGAGCTATCCTTTGGACCAGTGATCAACCAGCACAATTCTGGTAAAAATAATTTGAAGCAGCTTGCAGGAGAGGATGAGGCTCAATGCCCAGCCAGAGAAAGGTGGGAGCCTATGGTTTCCCGGTGAGATGAGCACCGGAGAGATGCTGCAACCCAGCGTTCAGGTGCCCTTCCAAAGAGCTGCTGCCCAGCAGCGGCACTGGCCATGCCAAGGAGCTCTCTCCGGGCTCAGGGGGATGTGGCCCCAGCTCTGCTCCCTACCGTCTTCAGCAGGGCAGAATCTCAAAAAGGAGACGGAGCAAAGGAGTTCAGGTTTGGTTGATTTGTTGAATACGCAGGCTTCCCTTGTCTATGACCGACCTGGCGGCATGTATGTTGGAGCAATCCATCAGCCCTGGTCCTGCGTCCATCAGCTTTTCTCCATCGTTTCCCCAGCGTCAGAGGAAACACTACTTCACCCTAAGGCAGATGGCAGACACTGATGGAATATGCAGCTTTATTTTTCAACTTCTGCTGTGTGTCTGCAGTATTTATTCAGAGTTTAGGGAAAAGCTATTGCTTTGGTTTTATTCTGTGAAGCTTTAAAGCTATTCAGTACCTACACTGCAGCTCCTGGAGTCTGGTCCCCCCCAAATATGATTAATGAGAAATCTTAATGATGAGCCGTACCAGCTTGCTTGTTTTTTAAGCTTTATTGAAAAAGGATATAAACAATTCTGTAATCAGCAAAATGAAATAATGGCCTTTTGCAGCTGTATCTTGCTGTACAAGATGTGCAGGAATTTCTTTACTGCTAAGGTTCACTCATTTATTGTGGACAGTTGCTAAGTTAGGCTTTCCAAAATCTTAGTGTCCTGATGAGAGAGGGACAAGAACCAAACCTCGTTGGCTCACTTAAGGATACTGGAAGAGAATTTGTAGTGCTAACTTTGCCTTTGTGGATTTTTTTTCAGATGACCAACAATGATGGAAACAATAAATAACTAATATATAATGAAATACTGGCTTGCTAAGGATTTGGCTTTTGCAATCTGCAATGTACCGATGATTAAAGTGCTAATAATAGCTTGTGAAGTTTGAGGTTTACTTGAGTTACTCCTCTTTCTTTTTGATCACACAAGCAATCGCACATGGACAAGGACAATTTAGCCAACATAGATTTATTGTCTAACAAGGCCACAGCCTACCCCTGGGGCCATGCATAGCCTCCTGTGACAGATTAAATACTCCAGCTGTTTTACTACTCAGTTTGATCAGCGTGTGGCATCTTCTTCGGTTCCTTACAATTGAAGAAAGCATAACCAGCTGAACACTGCAAAAAAAGCACAGAGGAGTACTTTGCATCCCAACTAGTTGCCAATGCAGTCATGTTTGTGTCCTTTGCTAGTTGTGTTTGCAAACATTTCTCAGGGCTTTTTTTTTTTTTTTTTTTTAAGTTGTTTTTCACAGAAGTGTTTTGGTAGTAGTTTTCTTTGTACGAGGAGCTGTATTTATATACAAATGCTGGAAGTTTTACACAAATAAGTCTGTCTCTAATCCATCTGTTATGAAACATGCCATAAAACCAGCAAATAGAGAATACTGTGCAATTTATACTACGGACACATATCCCCTCTGGCTAGAGCTGTGCTGGGGGTGAGCTTTCTGCCCATTCCCAGCTGCTGGTCATCATCTCAGTCTGCTGGCAGAGCTGCAGGTGGTCACTTGCTAATTTCTTTCATCCAGAATGAACCTATTAAGCAAAGAGCTACCCTTTAAATGGCTTGAAGCAAGCTAGCTCCTTCTGTTTGCTCCCCAGTCTGTGTCCAGTGCACGAGCAGCTCTGTGGGTAGAACTGCAAAGAAGGTAAGCAGGTAGGATTGCACTGAGGCTGGTTAACTCCTCAGCTGGTGTGATTGCAACTATGAAAGAAAGTTTGTCTATGTGTTAGGTGGTGCCTGCAGATCCAAAACAGTCAAAGAGAAAGGTCTGATGACAAAGTCTTCAGCAACCTATAATGGAAGTACATGCAGGCAGCCAAGGTGCATCTATAAGAAGAAGTACTTATAAAAAGTTAATACAGCATGTGATATTGGAAGATGTAACTGGTCCAGTTCAATAATCCATAAATCTTGTTCTGGAGGATATTTTTATGTTGTAGGAGATAACTGAGTAAGATCTAAACAGGAGCTGTAGTTAAATAGCCACGATGGAGTAGGCCATTGCCGTGTTTCTACCTATGCTGCTCCCAGGGTGTGAGTGACCCCACTTGTTGAGCTAAGGCAGGTGCAGTAAGTCCTCTGCATGGGTCGTTGGGCAGTGCAGGTGCCTGAGGGCCTGGGGGTGATGCTGATGGTAATGCTGCGTCTGTGGGTGACGGCGCTGCTGGCTGCAAACTGCCCGAGTAGATCTGTCAGTGTTCCCCTGCTTTTCCTTGGGCGGCCCAGGCTCTCTGCACCCCATGAGCAGTACTGTGCCTTTGGTGGTGTTCAGGAGTGTTTCTGTAGTCCCGGAGAGAAGTACTGCTGCAGATGTTCTCATTTTCTTTTGTACCCATAGGCTTTATTAATGCTTGAATTGTTACCCTGGGTTAGGAAAGCCTGCTCTGCTGATGGTATGTGTGCAAGGGTTTGGTTAGGATAGCCCCGTCAAGCTGTGACCAAGGCTGCATGTTAGCTTATGCAGAGTTTAATAGCTGCCAGTGGCATCTGTGCTGTTGTCTGCACTGATTTGTGGAGAAAGGTTCTCCAGACGGCAGCAAGGCCAGAGGGTTAAAATCATGATGTTTCTTGTGTGCAGTTGTAGGTGCCTCTGTGTTAAAATGTCTCCTGTAGTGCTGCTTGAGTGCTTAGATGCTGCAGCACATCTCTTGTATTAGGCCCTCGAACCGAGCAGAGCAGCAGTCGGTTAGCTTCTTCCCTGTACCAACGGGGGGGGGGAATCCCAAACCGGGTATCCAGCTCACGTACTACACCACCAGTTAGTAAGTAAGCCATCCTCCTTATCATACTATTGGTTCTCCTGAAATTCAGATTATTTTTTTGTCCTTAAACAAGCTATTTGTAATTGATGGATATAGGAACATAGGCAGCGCAGTCAGCAGCCTGATGATGCTGTCCCCTGCAGGAGTCCTGCTCTCCCAACACAACCCAAGCACGTTGTAACTGGGTTTCTGCCTTTCTTCAGAATGTGCGTCTTAGAAGCTTCTTTCTGTTCACTCAGTGCTTAGCCTAGCATTGTTTTAGGTAATGTCAGGTTGTGTTTGGGGTATTCAGTTCTTGAGTAGTTTCCTTCTTGACCTTTTCTCAACCCTCTTCTCTTGGGTAAGTGTTACAAAGGGAGAAATTGCTGTTCCTCTTTTCCCTGTTTCTCAATCTATAAACACAGTAAATGGCAACAAGCTCTCAGGTACTCTCTTCATACAACCTTGAGTACAAGTGAGCCCAGGGGTAACAGATTGAAAAGGCAACAATTACGAGAGATGAGAAAGAGAAACAAAGGGAATGTAAACAAGTCACTGCTGTGATGGCAAAAGCCCCAAGTAAATGCATTGGGCAGATAGGCACAGTAAGCACTATTGCAATAGAGGCTGGCGATTTTCAAATGTTTTTGGAAAATAAGCTTAATAAACATTAGAAATCATCTTCAGCCAAAAATCCATAAGCCAGGTTTCTGCACTTGCACTGGTAACTTTTTTGGCATTGGAGCTTGATCCAGAGCCTTCATTCAAAGCAAGGCAAACTTTCCTAACCCTTGCTTATAGCCTGGGAAAGGGAGTACTTTGTAGTATTTTTGTGAGGGATTACTTGTTTTGGTCTATGTGCTTTCAAATACTGTTCTTTGCTCATTGTAGATAGCCAGAGATGAGTACAGAAATCAGAACATTCACAGCAGCTAATTCCAATGTCCTTCCAGTTACCCCTGGTTAACTTTCACATGGCCAAGTAAAAGTCTTTGAAGTGGAACAGAGTAGTGTTTTACAGCTCCATGTAGCACAAAGAGCTCTAGGTAGCTGAAGCTACAGAGGAATTTAAAACAGAAATGTTAATTTTCTTAGAGCAGTGCCCCTAACAGCATCTGCGAACACCTGTACCTGTTCCTAGTGACTGCCAACGCCTGTGAGGTGAAGTTTTAGGTCTCCCTGACCAGCAGCTGTTTCTAGTAGCCCAGTGCCATGGGCATTATGCTTGCCCTGTTTCAAATACTGCCTATGCTTCAGGATGCTTGTCCAGGTAATATCCATATACCATAAACAGATTTTGGGAAAACATCGTACTTGAGCAAGTGGTGGGAGGGGGTGCGGGGACCCAGGGCCATGTGACTGACCTGTGCTTCCCCTCAGTATTTGGAAAGCTCTGCTTGTGCTACTGAAGCTAAACATACAGATCTTGCAGAATAATTACGTGGTTTTTGGAAACAAAGGGAAACCATTTCTGTTTTTAGAACCTCCTTTTTGCTGACAAAGTGTTAGAGTTCATGAACCAGACCACTGGACCAGAACAGACTTGAAGGAAGGGATAGAGCCTGGTTTATCATGGCAAAAATACGCTCTTTTCAGAGGTAGAATACTACACCACTGAAAGTCTTGGAAGTCTGTTTCTGCTGCTTGTATTGGAAGAGGCTTTGGGCATTTTAAAGGCTTACATGGGCAGCTTTCCAGAGGGTGGAAAACCAGCAGTACCGCAAAATGTCACACGTGGTTCTGGATACAGGCTTTGTAAACCCAGCATTTTGTTCAGAAGGCTTTGAGAAACTAATTGGAAATGTTGCCCTAAGCAGAGAAGCAAAGAATTAGTTGCTCAAGAGTTTCCTTCATTAATTTTGCTGAAGCGCTAATGTTCTGGAAGATTGGATGTGGAGTCTCAAACCTGCACTGTGAGCATAACATACTGTATGGGGTGGGAACGAACAGCGGGTATCACACAGCCGCGGCTCGCAGCCTGAAATTGTATGTGAACAGGGCGCAGAGGATACGTGGTGGGGTGTGAACTGCTGATGTCTTGGAGGTTGCAAACTTCTCAGCCAAGTTAAAGCAAAACTTCTGAGTGAAACTCAGGCAGCATGTGTGAAACTTGCATTGCAAAAAAGCTACTGTCTTGACCATTTAAGTTAAACACTAAAAATTCATTCAATTTTAAACTGTTCTATCTCCCCCCCTCATCGTGCTCACTGTGCTTTGTGCTTTCTGTTCTGCCAGCAACAGAGATTGTAAGATGTGCTTTGGGCCAATACTGATTAACATGTTGATTATTGCCCCAGATGATGGGACAGGGTGTACCCTCGGTGAGCTTGCAGATAACGCTGGGGAGAGTAGCTGATAAATGAGATGGTTGTGCTGCTCTTTGAGGAGGACGTGGACAGGCTGGAGAAATGGCGAACAGGGACTTTGTGAAGTTCAGCAAAGTGAAATGCTAAGTTCTGCACCTGGGGGAGAATAACCCTGTGCACCGGTAGGTGATGGGGGCCAACCAGCAGGAAAGAGGCTCGGCAGAAAGACCTGGGCGTCTTGGTGTGTGCCAAGCTGAACGTGAGCCAGCAATGTGCTCTTGCTGCAAAAAGGCCAACAGCGTCCTGGGCTGTGTTAGGAATAGTGCTGTCAGCTGGTCAAGCGAGGTGGTTATTCTGTCTGAATGTAAGAAAAACGTATTTTTACTGTGAGGATGATCGAACACTTGAGTTGCCCAGAGAGGGGTTGGATTAGATGATCTCCAGAGCTCCTTGCCAACCTTGGCCATTCTCTGCCTGCTGTGAGCTGCTAATGATGGTGGTCACCAACAAAGCAGAGGAGCATGTGGCTTGAATTCCTCCACATTGAGCTCAGTGATTCAGGGGTGCCCTTAGCTTGTGGGTGATGGCAGTGCATGTCCTGTACCTCCGTACATGGACAGAACTAAATGCAACAAAGCACAAGTGAGAATGGACATGGAACAAGTGAAAGGAAATACTACTGTCTTATCCCTGGTTAACCAGTTTCTTTTGTCATCCAGCTGAAAGCAAAGTTAGAGCCAAGAGTGCACTGGAAAACCTTTTATGTAAGGACTGTGCTTTTGTATTTATTTTGTAAAGCACCGGTTAATATATGAACAATGGACATGTGATTGTTCTAAAAAGCCAGACGGTTCTGCCAGGAAGACTAGGATTCATAACAGCCTTGACATATTTTTCTCATTTTGTTCACAATATAAATGATACTTGAATTAATATTCATGTTGAAATAAAATCCGAGGGGGCCTTGGTAGTAAATCAGTAAACAAAATAAGGTATGATAAAGATGCAAAACGAAGGGGAGATTGGGGGCTTGTTTTCTTCTGTCACATCTCCCCCAAAAACCAGAATGAGCATTATGCATTTAAGTATTATTTTGCCTTTGTCCAGGGACATTAATTGTCCTCAAACAGTGCAACTGGGTGATAGAGCAGCGAGTTACCATCTGGAACAGAGGACAGTTGCGGCATAATGAAACCCATTAAAGTGAAAGCCATTTATAAAGTGATCAAAGGACTGGTTAGGCTGCGTAAATGCCTTACCAGGTACCAGCACTGTTAGCCATTTACCATGAGATGAATGGAGCACAGGCCGTGTAATGTTGGAATATGTTCAGACAATCCATTTACCAAAATAAGAGAATACATACTGTACTGTCTGGGAATGTGTTCTGCTGCAGAATAATGACATGACCTTTGTTTTCACATGTTTGATGTCTTCCTCTCTTTTCCACCTGAATTACCAATATCACACCAGGAAGCAAAGCTTTCTTGTGCAGTAAGCGTTGCTGTTTTATTTGAGCAACCTTGAGAATTACTGGGAAGTTACACCAACTGGCAAGCACTCCATACTTATGAACTCTGTCGATGAGCACTACCCCTCCCATTCCTTTGTCTGTGTGAAAATAAGGGATGCACGCAGATTAATTATGATTGAGCTCTATTTGTACAGAGCAAACACAGCTCTGAGTAGGTTTGCGTATGTTGTTGAAGCAATAATGGTTAACAAGGAATACATTTTACAGCAATTAATATAAACTGAACGAGGATTATTCTTCCAACTGGTCAGTAGCTATCACAAAATACTGCATGAAAGGTCAATATCAGTATTAGGAACCTGGATTTTGCAGATAAGCTTTTGTTTATTGTATCACCTTTAGTTAGACTTTAATGACCAGTGCACCAGCTAACTGTTTTTGCAGCAGAGATTCTTGTTTATCCTATTTTCTTTAGGTAGTTATGATGTACTCCTTCCTGTGATATCTGACCACCTTCTGGATGTGCAACAGGTGAGCAACTGCCTGCGAACATCCTTTCCTTTTCCTCCCCAGAGATGAAATTAGCTCATGAATTTAAGTATTACTGCTTGTGTTCTGAGATTAAACTAAGGAAAGCAAAGACAGGAGAAAAAAAATGATGGAGAAGGTTTGTCCTTCTATAGGATTATCCTATTTATCCTATACATTTTTGGTTTAGTGAAGATGAGCATATGCATTTTTAGATTTGGAAAGATGACCCGGAGGACTGGAAGGAATAGGTGATTCTCTGTTTTACCATCCCTACTTTGTTTTCAGTTATGGACCCTGTGCTTGGGGACTGGGCTAGGAAAAACTGTCTGGGTTGTGAAGTCTGTGCACAGCTCTCCTGGGGATTCAGGTTACTTTGCTCCTTCACAAAGTTAAGAACCATGCTAAAACCTGACTTTTCTTGCTTCTGCATTGAGGTATCACCCCAGTGCCTTGTTCTTTCTTTCTTCCATTTGGGAGCCAATTAACACACCTCCAGGGAAAATAAAAGAAAATAAAAATTGCAGTCTAGATGAATCCAACCATACAGCTAATAGAAAATCTGGTTGCTGCTTTTTAACTTGATTAAAAAAAAAAAATGAAGGAAATTGGTAGACACTAAAAGAGTTTCAGTCATGTGACCACATGAGAAACCTACTGAGCCCTTATGTAGGGGAAGCGAGAGCAAAGCAGATGAAGATGCTAGTACTTATACTATGCACTAATAGATACTTGACTGGGGGCAAGGCTTAGGACAGTACAATCTCTGCTCTACAGAAAAATGACTATAGGTTTAATGGGTACACTAAGCAGGCTTAGCAAAAGCCACACTTGCCATTAATTCCAGCTCATAAACTCCAGCACTGCAGAAGACTCTGCTAGAGACAAATAGCAATGAAACAAAATAACTGTCAGTTTTCAAGAAAAGTAGCAATGGCAAGAAAAGCAGAAAACAGTTGTGACTGCCAGGAAATGATGAAGCATCAACATCAAGATGCATCACAGCACAAAAGTCAGTTACTCAATAACTTTTTTGGCACATGCAGCAAGTGGCTAAATAGCTGGAGAAGTGCCACTCAAATGCCATTCGTATGAATAACTGTTAGCAGTTCAGTGAACATCAATTTGTTCATTTATTTAAATTTGAAGTGCTCAGCACACTTTTGGGTACTGGTGGAATGGCAGTTATGTGATGCTGTGCGTTTGGACCAAAGCCGGGGTTAGCTGTGCTGGGGTTGTGTCCTGGCACGCTGCAGGGGCTGGGGCTGGGCAGGGTGGCTGGGGGGGCCCTGCCTGCGTGGGGGGAGGCTGCAAGCGGGGCTGGAGCTGGGTGAAGGGCAATGGGGTGCCAAGCTCTGCAGGAGGCCAGGGCACCCCGGGATGGAGGTGCCATGGAGCGGGGCAGGCACATCTGCAACACTGCCTGTAGCTCTGTTGTTGAAGCACTTGGTGCCTGAGCCCCTTTGGTCTCTGCACCATCAGTTGGGTCTTCAACCATGCTAGAGAGGAGCAGGGCTGGAGGTTGGTGTCTGACCTTTCACTAGCTTTTATGCAAAACATCTGTGGTTTAAAAGTTCCTGAGTTTTATGGATATTACTGATCACACTCTGCTGTAATATCTTGGTGAGTGAACACAACTGGGATTAACCACAGTATGTTCGGATGGCTCTCCTGCCTGTGCACACCTGCCCAAAGCAGCTTCTTCAGCACTGCAGAGTCCAGCACGGGTCTTGTGCTGTCCCATGTAGGCATAACCCCTAACCCGTATCTTCGTGCTCAGGTCTTGGCTTCCAGAGCAGGAGACAGAAGCTCTGTGCCTCAGAAATGATGCCGCCAGACTTCTGCAGTACACCGGCTTCAGCTGCCAAACAAAACTGTGCCGTAATGGACAGCGAGCACTTCTCCAAATAGGAATGCCTCATTCACACCTCAGTGGACGTGGTCTCTGGCAGTTTGCTTTAGCAGTGACTCATTTGCGTGATTGTGGCAGAACATTCTCACTGTTACCGGGCGAGCAGGGAATGTAACACCCTTTGAAGCCTGCTGCTTTTTAATGCCTTGGTGTAATTTTATTGTAGCTAAATAGGGTAAGGAAAGTGTTGCTTCAGGAAGCTCAGTGCTTTCTTTCTAGGAAGGATAACTGATACAAGGGAGCTGTTTGACTGTCCCTTATTCACTGGCAATGTTGCTATTGATCATGTAGCAGGGTCTGCTGTGACAGAACAAGGGGTGATGGTTTTAAACTAAAAGAGGATAGATTTAGACTTGACATGAGGAAAAAATTTTTTACAATGAGGGTGGTGAAGCACTGGAACAGGTTGCCCAGAGAGGTGGTGGAAGCCCATCCCTGGAGGCATTCAAGGTCAGGCTGGATGGGGCTCTGACCAACCTCATCTAGTTGGAGATGTCCCTGCTCACCGCAGGGGGGTCAGACTAGATGACCTCTAAACGTCCCTTCCAGCCCAAATGATACTATGATTCTATGGATTAAGTAAATACGGTCAGTGAGAACCCCCTTGCCTTCTGTTCATTAATCTTCTTGCTAAGAACTATAATTTTTCTAATGTTCAGCATTACTCCTTTTTTTGCATCAATCAGTGTTCTTTGTTCCTCAGACCTTTCTTTATTTCTGAGTTAAAGGGGACATGTGATTTAGCCGTGCCTAGTAGGAATCGTAGAACATCTTGAGTTGGAAGGGACCCATAAGGATCATTGAGAAGAACAAGAGCGTGCATGGATGAGCTATTAGAGATTCAAGTCAAAGGGAGAGTGATGGGTCTGGACTTCTGTAGGGAGACTTGAATCATTGATAGTACCAGAGGCAGATGGAAACAAACTGATGTTCCTACCCAGAGTGGGGTAGGAGGGGGGAAAATCGCTGGGTTTTGGTGTGGGGGCAGCCAAAGCCAATATTTCCTTCATGGCAGATGTCCAAATAACTGCTCTGAAGTCTACCTAATTTTCATCTTATGGGATTTCCAGTTTCAGAATTGATTCCCCCGTGTGCATGCTTGATTGTCAGAATTTGGAGTAGAAGGAAAAAAAAAGATAGGCGATCTAATAGGGAAAAAAACCCACTGACTACTGAAAAACTCACTACCAACCCTGCCAGTGATGTCTAGTTTGCTCACAGTTAATATTTTTTTTCACCTTTTTTCCTTAGAAATATGATCATGACTTTTTTCGCTCGTTTCATGAAACGAATTTGCATCTGAGATTTCCTTAGAAATATGATCGTGACTTTTTTCACTCGTTTCATGAAACGAATTTGCATCTGAGATGCATTTTCTGGGATCTCAGCAGTGATAAGACTGACATTCCTTCTTTAAACAGAGCACCATATGCTTCCTTTTGTGCTTGTTTGCTGCCTCAAAATATTCCCAGATAATCTCACTGGCTGAGTACATGACAAAGAACCAGAAAGATGTTAGTACACAAATGCTGACACTATCACAAAAGAGGAAAAGTGATAAATGCCTTACCTCCCAGATAATCTCACTGGCTGAGTACGTGACAAAGTACCAGAAAGATGTTAGTACGCAAATGCTGACACTATTACAAAAGAGGAAAAGTGATAAATGCCTTACTGTGTAAAGAAAATGATAAGGATGTATTTTGGGAACCAAATTAGCAACAGCAATACTTGTTAGCATTTTTATCTTAAGGTCATTAATGTAAGGAAAGGTAGATAGAGTCTATCATTAAATCTGCACTGGTTTTCTTTGAAAAAAAAAACCCAAACACTATCTGACTTTTGAAGTGTCTCTTAAGAGATGCAAAGGAATTGTAGTGGGGTTTTCAAAAGCATCTGAAAATTAGGTACCCTATTTCTTCTCACATAGAGTTAGCAAGAGTTAGTCCTGGATCACATATGCAAAACCTAGGGTTTTTCACTTTAGAAGTGGATATTTTTGTTTTTTCAGTCAAACAAATAACAATACAAATTCAGAGAATAGCCATTATTCTGCCATGCTGGGGAAAAACCAAAACACACCTGAGAAACGGTTTAGTAAGAAAAATGTTGTTTTTCAGAAAACCCGCCTGGCGCTGTGTTGTTCCTAATCCTTCTGTGGTTTTTAGGACTATCTGTCATGTTTAGGGATGCTGTGTGAATTTGGTGATGTTTGCCTGGATTTCCCACCTGCCAACACTGGCTGGAAACATGATGTAAATAAACATTTTGATCAGCTTTGGTTTAAATTGAACAGATACTGCAGCAACAGCTTTTCCTGCAGTACCCGACTGCTCTGCTCTCAAGGCAGGACAGAGACAACTTGTCCATCTGACTCTGAGGACTCTGGTGTTGGTCCACTGACTTGGGCACATTTTTCCTGGCCTCCTTGGCTGAGGCTGTCATGGATACACATGTACGTGTGCAAACGATGTGCTTGAAGAGTGATCTTGCAGTTGCGTAGCCCATCTCCTGCATCTCCTAGCTTCATCTACCTCTGCCTCCATACTACCCAGGAAGGTTTGAGGGACCGCTGAACAATAGGAATATTGCTCAATGCATCAACATTACAGAAGCAAATTATGATAAATTACCTTTTGGGCACCGACTGGGAAGGTTTCGCAATGATCATTAGCCCTCAGAAAGTCTTCTGCTTCCTGTGGTGGTCTAATGATTGCACTCTGAGCTCCCAGATAAATCACGGCTTGAGCAACAGGAGGGCCCTGTCGCAGGCAGCGTGTAGAAAGATTCCTCACAGGTCGTGTTATTATTTTGTTAAATCCTGCAAAAGGAATAAATATCACTTGAATCCTGAAGAACTACCATAAAGCACTCTTTGGTGTTAATCTCCATTGACAGCAGGTAGGACTTCTTAGCGTGTTGTTGCTTTTCTTCTCGATGGTCAGTCCTTTGCTAATTATCAAAGCGCAGAGATTTATCTGCTTTGTTTCATCCTGTTCAGCTTCTCCACATCAGTATCATTTATCTCTTACAGGGTCACTCTCTGCACCTGTTAAGAGCAAGTACCATAGTTTTACATTTGTAATCTGTGGGCTATCTTTTCCAATTTGCCTCCTGCTGCAATTCATTACTGCAGGTTGTGTGTTTATATGAGTAATATAAGGGAAAAGCTGCCCTCCAGCTCTTCCTCAGAGCCCGTCAGCCTCTTATTCCTGATAACCTGTTTCTGTAGTGTCCCTTGTCATCCCTCTTCCGAGCTGCCCTTGTTTCTGCTGCTGACTTGCTGTGGGTTATCTGAGGACATGGGTGTCTGGAGGATGTTGTCTGTCCATCTCTACGTGCATGTGGGCACTGACGGGGTAACCCTGGCAGCTCTGCCTCCGGCTGCCCGGTGCTGGCTGGAGGGAGAGGACAGCTTTACCCTCTGCACAAAGCTGCCTCCAGCTTGGGGGCTAAAATTGCCAGAAAGGCAAACTTATGTGCTGCCCACAGTGTTCTGGTGGGCAGCTGAAAAAACTATCCATGCAAAAACCGAAAACAAAACCTAGGGAACACATAATTTAAAAATATGCATATGACTCCTCTGTCTTGACAACGGCATGTTTCATCTCTTTTTAACTCTTGCCAGCAGCCCTGTGCAGGCAGCACTTCCTAAGCAGCTGTTATCCCTGGTTCTTTGCAAATCTACTTGTAGCAACAAGGACATTAATGGTTTTTTTTTTGTGTTTCTGTAATAGGAAAAATCATAGCTGTGAGTAGGGAAACAGAGATGTATGAATAGTCACATTCTTAGAAGCAGGCAATTATTTTGGAGGCTCCTGTTTTCCATAACAGATACTCCCGATTTAGCCAGGAGCTTTAAAACTTCTTAAGTTTAAAAGTTTGCTTAGTTAAAGAAAACCCCTGAAAAGAAAGCAATTTTGACTTCAGATGAAGCATTCAAGTAATTTGAAGTCATTTCACTTTGAAATTAATTTTATTATAATTTTCTAAGGGTTAAGATTCACAGAACTATCCAAGTACAATTAATTTTCTCAAACAAACATTTCAGTATTCTGCAGAGCTTAAACAGGGTTTTTTGCATGCCTTCAAAACAATCCCTTTGTCTGTAAGCACCAAGAATACCAATGAGTTGAAAATTCCCTGGAATAATACCTCAGTCTAACTTTCAAATTCTGAGGATGTGGAGCATATTCTGCTCTGAGTGCAGACGGTGCTGCAAGGAAAACCCCTGGGCTCACCCCCAGTGGGTCTAGTGCTGACATTTTTCCTATGAAGTTTTCCACTTAAAGTTGACAATGTTTGCATTTTATGCAGCTGGTTACCATGAAATAAAATAGATAGTTCTCCTTGCAACTATGTTGTGTCATTTCCCTTGCCAAATTGTTTAAACCAACTCTGCTTGCTCAGATCTCTTTTTGGTTGACTTTCACTTCTGCATTTTTTAATTTTTTTTTTCCTGAACAACAATATGATTATTTTGCTATCTGAGTATAATGGTTGAACACATGAAATGATCCTGCTGACGCTAGCCGACTCCAAGGCAAATCAAATTTACCCTCTCTAGTTCTGTGCTTCCTCTTCATTCCAGGATCTCCAGTTACAAGCTGTGTGCTCATTACCTCCAGTCACCTTAATGAAGCATGACAAATGTTCTCTTTGTGTAAGTGTGCTTGTTTGTATGTGTATATATATTTATATAAGTATATATAGATATATTTTAAGGTGTATAAATCTGAGTGTGTACCTGTACCCTTTGGAAGGAAGCAACCTGTTCTGCTCTGCCTGCTTCTTCAGCTGTGGCTAATTGAAGGATCACGGCTCATCGTTTGACCAGAGCACACAGCGAAGTACTTGGACTTGATCACACTCTCTTCTTTGTTGCAAAGAAGAAAAATCGAGAGGCAGCCTGTAATCAAAATTCTTGTGGAACGGGTAAGTTGGAACTCAGCTGGGTGGGCTCCGATGTGGGGTGCCGGCACGAGCAGCAGTGAAGCATCATCTGCTCCCGTGGCGTGGAGCGGTGCATGCCTGCAGCGGCCGGGTCCCACCTCCCGTGGTCCGGCACAGTTCTGTCCCCGGCACTGGCCTCAGAAGTAAATCCGGCTACAAAAATCTCAGGGCCAAAACTCTGGTTTTGTCCTTTTTGCCTGCCTGCCCTGCTGACTTGGTCTATGCTGAGATGTAGAGTTCTGCTGTGTCCTCAGTTACATCCATGTGATATAGATGTAGAGGTGAAGAATTTTAAAATTCCTCTGTTTTCAACTTATTCCCTGTAATGGTGCTTGTGCAGCCCTTCTGTCTTTGGGGGCTGATGCAGGTGTACCTTTTTGGGACTGAACAAATAATTGTGTAGCACTTGGAGGATCCAGTACTCAGCATGTCCTGTCTGAAGGTCCAACAGACATGAAAGCAGTGGCATTGTGCCACTGAAGTCGGTGGACCTGGATTTGAATGACTGGGGAAATGATAAGGTTGATGAGATGCTGCTGGTGCAATTTGGCCATAGTTGTCTTGGCAGAGCACAACCTTGCTGTTTTGAGAAGCTTCTTATTGCAATGCATTTCCCATCTCAGCTAAATCTAAATGGAGCCGTCGCTGGGTGTGACAAGTACGGCAGTGAGTTGGCCCTGGATGTACCTCTGCATCTGCCAGAAAGAGGTTTCAGCTTGTATTTGCTGGTTAGTCAAGGCACAGTCATACATTATTGAGAGACCATCCATAGCATTTAGAGAGCAGTGCAATTATTCCTTTCCTGCACCATGTATAAATATCCTCTTGAGCAGTACACTAAGATGGGATAGCATTTGATAGCTCTCTCAGGCACACTTTTACAGGGAGATAACCTGAAGAGATGAGTATGACTTCAATATCTGTAATTCAAGTTTCTAGAACTGTCAAATTCTAGTGTTTTATTGCTATGAGGTCTGTATTGTGGGGCAAGTAGTGGTGTGTGTAGTTCAATGGCAACCTCCTTTCTCTTGCTGAATTGCCAGGTAAGAGTGGACAGGTGGCAGGTGGACTTCTGCCTCTTCTCAGCTGTAAAACTCCTGAAGGCAGGGAGATTTATTTTAGAAGACATAATTAGGAATTTTCAGAGTTCATAAATATGGATGTACAACTGTGGAAGTAAAATATATTGAAGTGCAGAATGAGCTTTGTTTCTGCCATCAACACAGCTCCAACAGTTTGTTTTGCTTCTGCCTTCTGACATGCTCTGTCTTGTGTGATGTGGCCAGGGGAGGCAGAACTACTTGAGAGAAGCTGATCTCATGGGCTCCGAGAACTTTGCTTCCACCAAGATGTTTACTGGGGGTGGAAGGAGAGTGTTGTTTCAGCCCTCAATAGATATGAGGATTTGTGAAATGTTTGCCAACAGAGAATGATATTCAGCTGGTATGGTATGTCGTACCTCCTTAGATTTTCATGTAGCTATGGCAATCTACGTGAGCCAAGGATCAGCCCCCATATGTTGGCAAACACTTCATATACTGCAGGTTGAAATGATGTTCTTTCCCTACCCTTACACATGTCACTTTTTATTATTAATTTCTGGGTTTTCAGCAGTTCTGTAAAATGGGGATGATGAAGGTGCTCTCTGGGCATCCCACCAAAGAAAGGACTTGGTTCCGCCTGGCTCACCACTCAGTTCAACGTTTTTCATCGTTTGCGTAACAACTGCACCACTCATGATCTCGGCAATCTTCTCAAGGCTGTCGCCCACATGCTAAGGTCAAGGTAAAACACTCTAGGACATTACAGTATTAAACCACTTAGTTTTTGCTTTCCTGTACCTGTTTAAAAGATGGTAAAAACTGAGGCAGGAGAACTGCAGCCATGAGATCTCTGAAATACAGACGAGAGACTGAGTTTTTCAGGATAGACCATTAGTTATTGGCAAAAACACAGATACTTTTTCAATAGGATCATGGTATTACTATGTCCCATTTTCTCATCTGAGCCTTCTTTTTCTTTTCTGCAGTTCTTTTAGAAGTCTATTCTAAAAGTGTCGCTTTGTTTGTGTTTCAGCAGGGTGCTGCTCTAGGAGAAACTGAGAGGTGACTGCCGGGCTGCGGAGCCCTGCCGGGGACGCGGGGCGACCCTCCCCAGCCCGCAGTCGCACATCCCTCTGCTCGCCAGCACTAATGCACCTGCTCTTTGCTGTTGGTTTGCCACTGCTGCAGCTATGAAGTGAGCTGATTTTAATGGTGGGATTTGTTTGAATTGTTATCCAGGGTGTTGTTTTCCATCTTACTTAAAAAAAATTCTTCTCCATCAGCCTGCTTCCTGGCCCAAATTAAATGTCCCGTATCTTCATATGTAAAGAACGTATGGGTGTTAGTGAAAGGCCTTGCTTCAGCTCGCAGAGTTTAATCTGGTCATCTTAAACTTCTGGAAACCAACTCTTTTCCTCTAACACATCTTCACTGGGCAAGGCTGTAAAGGCTTTTTCCAGCTGAGGTGTTCTTTTCCACTTGAAGCTCATTTTCTTTTGCTTTTTCCATTTTTCACTCCTGCTGCCTTTCTGCTATAGTTAATTTTACAAATTCCAGTTCCATCATACAGCTTGTCTTCCTTGTCAGGAAATACTGATTCTGTTGTAGACCCCATCTTTGTTTTCGGATGACAGTTCAGTTTATGCCCTTCTATAGTCCTGAATTTTTAGTGTATTCTTTTTCCTGTTCTGATCAATACAGCTACTTCCCTAAAATGTTTACATTTCTTCATACATCTTGTATGAGGCTCCCTAATTAATACCTAGCACGTTGACAAATAGCAATTATTTTCTACCCGGTTCAGTTTGTTTCAAAAGGTATGTTTATATCTTAGCATGCTTTAGACCTCCATATAGAAACTAAGAAGGCAACAGGACTAAAAATAAAAGCAAAAAACCATGAAAATGTAAAAAACAATGCAAAAAAGGTTAAAATGCGTAATTTTTCTCCAGTGTGGCAGAGTTTTACCATCTATTCTCCAATGCTGCAGCAAATGCTGATGACTGCTGGGCAGCAGCACTGTGCACTTCTTGCTCTATCCCAGACAAGTTCCAGGTCATCAGGATGCTGAGACGTCCTGCTAATTAAAAACCCTCCAGGTATGGAGGTGGAAGGTAAGCAGTGAGATAGGGTATAATGAGGACCCCAATGATGACATTTTCTGTCCCAGTTTTGAGTTGCTTACAGCTGCTATCAGGTTTGAATCTTCCTTAAAATCTCACCTTTCTACTCCAGGCTCCTCCAACCTTTTTCCCCCAGAGCAGCTTGTCTGATTGAGCTGTTACTGGCTAATGCCAGTAGGACAAAGAGAAAACTATTTCAAGCACTTCAGTGTTTTGCCTGATTGCAACTCTTGAAAATACTGTTGAGTACATCCATTTTATTATGATGTTTACTTTAAACATAAGGGATTTTTTTTGCAGAGATATATTGATGCATTTTTCTCAGTGTCCTCGATTTTACTAATGAATGAAATGCTTTTGCTCTGTCATCGTGTTGCTTTCAGGATGCTGTTGGAGGCAGAGGGAGCCATCTTTGGGAGCGTGCCGTGCTCTGCTGCGATGTGCTTGGGGTGGTGGTGTCAAAACCAGCCCCTGGATGCAGCCTTGGCAGGGCTGGGGCCCCTCCGTCCTCCGAGCAGTTTATCCAAGGACAGACACAAGTTGCGGTCACTTCCTCTTGGCACAAGGGCGTTCGAGAAGATAATAGGTGGGAAAAATAGCAGTTGATCCTGAGGCTGAAACTGGAAGCATGAAACTGAATATAAATTAGCATGCGACCTCAAACTGTCCTGTTTTCTGTCTGCTTGTCAGCATCTCTCCTTGGTTAAGTCTAGCCTTTGTTTTCCTTTTGTCCCTCTTTCACTTCCATATCTGTACCCTTTTGTTTGTCCTGATACTGGCACCTGTGCTGACAAGCGCAAGACAATGCAGCTTGTCTAAAAACAGGTGCTCGTCATTCTGCTCTGTAGCGATATAAAAATCCCACTTTAATTCTGCATGGGTTGGTTCTAGGCTTCCCTTCATTTTCATGGAGTATTGACAGTCTGTTTTCTTTGAAGTAATCTTGTGTTCTGAACCAGGCTTGCAAGTTGCAGTAGAGGCAGTTTTCAATCTTGCTGCTCATATTAATTTCACAAATAACTGTCGCTGGAATTCTCCAAGGTCAGCAGTCCCGGCTTTCCAGAGGCACAAGCACTTAACCCACTTGTGGAGGTGTGAAAACTGGTCCCTGTGTTAGGGGATCAGTGTTTCTCCTCTTCCATACATCTCCTTCACAGCTGTCTGTCAAAGCTTGCACAGATTACATCACATGTGACCCTTAAAAAAACCAAAATACCTGCTGTGATGATACTGGCTGAGAAGTCTGACAGTTTAAAAGAAAAAAAATTGGTTTCACTAATTTGTTACTGGCTTTAAATTACTTTGATTTCTGGTTTAAAAAAGCAGCAGCCACACTTACTGGTCCAACTGCAATAAGTTACAAAAGAAATTCAGGGGAAACAGCACTTGCCGAACACGTCTGTGCTACCTGTTAAGAGAAAACGCGGGCACCTTGATTGCAGTGGTGCCTCCTGTACTGGCGGGGGGCATTGAAGTGCGGGCAGAACTTAGATCCTCAGCAGGGCCAGAACCATTTCCCCTACGTGCTCTGGAAGATGACCGAAACCATTTCCCCTACTTGGTATCAAAGATGGTTCTTACAGGTGTGATCTGGGGCCTGAAACAGAGTGGGGAGATTCAGCTGACAAGCTAGAGGAGAGGAGAAAGCTGAGCAGCCCTGTGCCACGTCCTCCTGGAAGGCTGATACCTGCAGGGCTCTGCGAGACCTCCCACTTTGGGAAGCGGTCGTCTGCAGCATCTTGGAGAAATTTTATTCCCTGAAATCTCTCACGAGCCAGAGAAAATTGAACTTTTTATGTGTGAACCTCAAATGCTGTTAGAATTGGAGATTTTGTAGCATCCTTATCGGATACCTCATCTGCTTGTGTGGTAGGTTACTTGCTGTTGCTAGCTGGTCTGAGGAGAATGCAGGAACCATAGGGAATATTTTTGTACTTTCACGACTGTGTTTTCTGTTCTGTCAGATTTGTAAGGTCGTATGTGCTGCAGTCTCACAGCCTCAGCAGCGCTGGCTGCGTGAGAAGGGCAACCCACACAGCACATCGTGCTGCACCTCTCCCTGAACTGCTCTTCTCTGTTACGACTTGCGCCCATCCACTACAAGAAGCACTCTAGAGGAACAGTAGTGCAATATGCCAATTTTCACCCACTTGTCTATGTGAGGAGATATAATTTCTGACTTACCAATGTTTATTTTAACTTTCAGTTTCTTAAGGCAATGTGGTTTGCTCCTGAGCTCTGCCTTGGAGAGCACTTGCCTGCTGTTGAGCACGATGTGTTTTTCAGAGATTCTTATGCTGAGTACACAGGATCATTTAATTGGTTGTGTGGCTTAGGTCAGAGACAGTTTTCCATCTGAAGATGGACACTTACTGAGAATGTTTTCAAACTATCTGCAGTCCGGCAGGCAGCCTTGTACTCTGCTTGCAGCTGGAGCTGCATTGGGCACAGCAGGAGGAAGATGCCTTCACACTGCAGAGCCTTTTACCTTCTCAAGGTAATGTAGCAGTGAGTTGTGCAGCAAAGAATAAAGGGGATTGCTTCTGAACCTCATAATACAACCTCCCTCCCCATTTGATAAGAAGAAAATAGTTGGTAAATCAACAGTGATCTTGCCATGTCAAGTCAGAAGCAGTTAAACTGTGGTTGATAATTAATTGGCATTAAAAAAAAATAATACAGTGCCTCAAGTGTTGAAACTGGCTCCACAGAAACTGGCTATTTGTTAAAGACTGCCATTATTGACAATAGAACAGACACTGTTAAATATGCACTTACTCAGAGTCTCAATTTTTGTCTTGGCATCTCTAAGCTCCCACCTTTCTGCTCCCTCTACCCTGTTCCTCCTGCAGGGGTTTCTGGCAGGCTCTGGAGGAGATGCCGCTGGCTTCCCACCTCAGACTGGGAAATTGCCATCTCTGCATTGGACTGGCATGTAGTCATCAACTAAAAGCCAGTAGGACTTTGGCTGTTTGGTGTCAAATGATTTGCTACAGCAAGAATTAGTATGCAGTTTCTTTGCCCCCTGTGGATTTTTTTTCACTAATGCAAGCGAATAACACAGTAATTTTTGTTCTTTCTGCTCCGATAAAGGGGAAATAAAATAATAATCTATTGTGTGCTATTGCATGCTATGGGTGTCTAGGAACAGAAGAAAAATTAAAGTAAAATATTCTCTGCAAAATTAATTTTAAGTTTCTTCTCTTCTAGAACAACCAGATCTATTTTCTGGTGCTGTTTTAAAGCTAGGTTTAGTTCACTGCCCTGTAATGATCAACGTTTTACTGACCCACAAGTTGTCACAGCCATGGCTTGGGGATCACGGGGCTGCTGTGCTGCTCCGCCCTTGGTTCAAAAAAAGGCGTTGCCATCAGTGTGACCCCTCCTGGGACTAACAGGGCTCAGGTCGGTCGCTTACACTTGCTCATCACCACCATGCAGCTCCCAGCTCTTGGTCTCTGTGAGCTGGTCATGGGAGAAGGTTACACTGGGGATGACCTGACCCACCAGCAGCTATAACCACCAGTGACATGCACCTTCCTCAGCATCATTTCCCCTGTGGATGTGTGCTGGGAAGCACTGGCTCTTCTCCTTCCTGCAGCAAAGTGGAAGCTCTCTGCTGTGGGTCTGCTCACCAAGCAGACAGACATGCACCCAGTTCACACAGATAACACATGAGAAGACTTGATGGTTATCTTCTAGTGCTGGTTAATGAATAGCCAGAAGCAGCCCAGAGCAGCTGAAGGACCCTCTGGTCCAGTCTGTATCCAATATTCATGACCAATAGTTTAAATATCTCTCTGTATAAGGAAGGAAAAAAGCTTTGCGAAAAAGCCTTGTGAAAAAGGCTGCTTATTCTGTAGCTAAGGTATGCATTGTGGCTTTTAATATATAAATATATATCTCTCAATGTATATGCACATTCTGTTCCTGCAATCTGCTTGGAATGATTCTGCAAGTGAGAACCCAACCAGCCAATTTCATGCTTCAATCCCAGTCTAGGTCTTGGTGGCTTTTTACCCCTCTTCCCCTAACAGCCAGGAAGAGCTGTCGGGAGATTCAAAGGGAAAGTGCAGGCACTTGCCAGGAGGAATGCGAAGGGAAACGTGGGTGATACAGCCTTTCCTTCCGAGGCATGGCGTGTGAGCTTGTGTGACCCAGGGAATCCCCACCGTGCAGGTATGGATGTGCAGCGGTGCTGGAGTGTTTGCCTCCCGTGCTTCTAGGTCCTGTCTCAGCGGGGGTCACCTCCGTGTGCCGTGTCCGAACTCCTGCGTCCCTCGGGATGGGGAGTAGAGGAGTGGGGGGGACTGGTACAAAGGAAAGGAGGAGAAACATGGATTTTTCTTAATTTTCTCTCCTGCGTGAGTTTTTGATTGTTTTGTCTCCTTAATCTCATGCTGATGGCAACATCTAATGCTCATACGTTATATTGTTGTGGAACATAAGAGCCAAGGCACAAAAGCTATTCAGATTTGTCAGTCTGAGAACTTTAAAGCATTCAGGAAAATCCCTTGAAGCTATGCTGCATGTAAATATTTAGGCACTTGTTACTTTGCTTCTACTTGACCTGTACTGACTCTTTAAGCACAGTAAACTGGCAGATCTCCAAGATGTCATTTCTTTTCTGGTGCTGCTGTTTGGGTCTGAAAAAATTAATTAGGCAACTTCCCCAATACCAGTTGCAAAAAGCTTATTTTCCACACAGTGGTAACAGCTGCAGAGCGCTTATTGTCTTTGGGATGTTCACATTATGAAGGCTGGGAAGCTGAGGATCAGGATTGGTTTTAGGTCAGGACTATGGCAGGTGAAATGGAAAGATGTTAAATATTTCACTGAGTTACAAACACATTTAAGGAAAGTATTCTGTTTGCTTAGCTGTTGTGCACTCATATTTCACTTCAGAGGTTCACAATGAGTGCTTTGGTTGTTCCATTTCTGTTAACGGGCTTTTATACTGTGTTGTAGTGCTAATATAAGAACATCTTATGTTATAAAAATGGGATGGTTCTAACTAGTACTCCTAAATGGAGAGAACCTCCCTCCAAATCCATTTTGAGCTGTGCTTTGTGAACTCACCTGTATTGGAATGTGAATCTATTTCCAGATACTGAATTTAATAAAATTAGTAACAAGATCTGTGTTGTACAGATCTCTCTTCTCATTGGACCAAATGCATTTGAGTGTTTTGCTTTACTTCTATATGTTTTTTTAAAAAAACCTCTTTCATCTTCTTATTGCAGAGAGCCTTTTGTCTGATGCTGACCATCTACACTAATTTTGCACTTTGCCTGGTTGATCCTCATCTACCTGGACTTGTGCAAAGCATTTGACACTGTCCCACATGACATCCTTGCCTCTAAATTGGAGAGACATGGATTTGATGGATGGACCATCCAGTGGAGAAAGAATTGGCTGGATGGTCGCACGCAAAGTTGTGGTCAATGGCTCCATGTCCAAGTGGAGACCAGTGATGAGTGGCATTCCTCAGAGGTCAGTACTGGGACTGGTGCTGTTTAACATCTTTGTTGGCAACACGGGCAGTGGGATGGAGCGCACCCTCAGCAAGTTTGCCATTGACACCCAGCTGTGTGGTGCGGTCGACACGCTGGAGGGAAGGGATGGCATCCAGAGGGACCTGGATGGGCTGGAGAGCTGGGCCCATGCAAACCTCACAAAGTTCAACAAGGCCAAGTGCGAGGTCCTGCACCTGGGTCGAGGCAATCCCAAGCACAAATACAGACTGGGCAGAGAATGGATTGAGTCTGGGCCTGAGGAGAAGGATTTGGGCGTGCTG
>NW_009636166.1:0-621 GCF_000690535.1 Cariama cristata
GTGGACTCTTCGATGGATAAAAAACTGGCTGGGATGGCCAGGCCCAGAGAGTTGTGCTCAATGGAGCTAAATCCAGTCAGCGGCCAGTTACTGGTGTTCCCCAGGGCTCAGTTGTGGGTGACTGATGATAGCCACCATGGCTCCTGACGAACTTGGTAGTCTTCTATGACTGGATTACAGCATTGGTGGATAAGGGAAGAGCAACTGACATCATCCACCTGGACTTGTGCAAAGCATTTGACACTGTCCCCCACGACATCCTTGTCTCTAAATTGGAGAGACATGGATTTGACGGATGGACCACTCAGTGGATAAGGAATTGGCTGTATGGTTGCACTCAAAGAGTTGTGGTCAATAGCTGGATGTCCAAGCTGACACTGGTGACGAGTGGTGTTCCTCTGGGGTCGGCATTGGGACCGGCACTGTTTAACATCTTTGTTGGTGTCATGGACAGTGGGATTGAGTGCACCCTCAGCAAGTTTGCCAACACCACCAAGCTGTGTGGTGCAGTTGACACACTGGAGAGAACGGATGCCATCCAGAGGGACCTTGACAGGCTTGAGAGGTGGGCCTGTGCAAACCTCATGAAGTTCAACAAGGCCAAGTGCAAGGTCCTGCACA
>NW_009636166.1:915-28573 GCF_000690535.1 Cariama cristata
TGATCAGAGTGCTGGATCACCTCTCCTATGGAGATAGGCTGAAAGAGTTAGGGTGTTCAGCCTGGAGAAGAGAAGGCTCTGGGGAGACCTTATAGCAGACTTCCAGTACATAAAAGGGGCATACAAGAAAGCTGGGAAGGGACTTTTTACAAGGGCATGGAGTGATAGGACAAGGGGCAATGGCTTTAAACTGGAAGAGGGAAGATTTAGACTAGATATAAGGAAGAAATTCTTCACAGTGAGGGTGGTGAGGCACTGGAAGAGGTTGCCCAGAGAAGTTGTGGATGCCCCATCCCTGGAAGTGTTCAAGGCCAGGTTGGATGGGGCTATGAGCAACCTGGTCTAGTGGAAGATGTCCCTGCCCATGGCAGGGGGGTTGGAACTAGATGATCTTTAAGGTCCCTTCCAACCCAAACGATTCTATGATTCTATGAAAAAGCATCTGAAGGAGCTATCACATGACTTAATTTGTCAGGAAGCTATTTGGAGGCAAATTGTCGTTTCATAGTGAACAAGCTACCATGGGAGTGGTTATTTTAGGGTTGGTGCTATCTAACAGGAAAGAATGGATTAACAATATGAAGAGAGGTCTTCTGGGCAAAGCAGTCACAAACTGGTTTGTTAGGAAAAACGAGATATGACAGCTACAGAAATAAAACAGAAACACCATCCCATTGCACCACCACCATCAAAAACAACAGATTTCAGCAAGCTCTGGAAAATGCTTAAAGGTCTTTTTGAAAGATGACTTGACGATAAACATGTGCAGGTATGCTGGCAGTTTATGCAGGAAGGTTACATTAAATGCTCAGATTGTCCCAAAGAAAGTAAAGAATAGGCCATTGCATTGCACTTGGAAATCTTCAATGATTGGCTGTCAAAAAGTAATCATATAAAAAAGGAAAGCAAGGTCATATAATAAAGGAAGAATATAGAGAAAAATTTATAGAACAACAAAAGGATATACAACAGAAAAAGCTGAAGTATAAAATGAGTTTCAAATTGCAAGAGACAAAAGGAACAAAAAGAACTTTAAAATAATAAATAAAAAAAGAAAACAAGCAGGTCAGTGGTAACAGAAAAGGAGAGACAACAATGCAGGGAAAGGTGAAACTTAATTATCTAATACCTCCTTCACTCCAGCATTCACAAAATAGTAAATCTTGACAAGACATTCAAGACCATTTAAAGAAAAATATTGGATTGCAAGCCAAAGTATGCAAAGAATACATTAATGAATATTTAGATAAGATAGATGTGTTCAAATTGGCCGGGCCTTATTAAATTCACCTTAGAGAAACTAGACAACGATTTCTGAATCATTAACAATTATCTTTATGAGCTTCTGGAGGACAGGGGAGGTCCCAGAGGACTGGAGAAGGGCAAATATAGCATTTGTCTCTTAAGGAGGAGAAAAGGGAGGACTGATGGAATAACAGACCAATCGGCCTAATTTTGATTCCTGGAAAGATCCTGCAATAAATTACCAGAAAAATCTTTTGCCAGTGTCCACATAATTTTCAGAATAGATCCCTCTTATTGCAAACTATAATCCTAAAAAGAAAAAAAAAATCCACACAAACCAAAAATATCCAAAACATGTTTGTTTGTCAAATCAACACAAAAAAATAGTTTTTTACAGGGTAGGTGACCTGGTGGTGTACAGAAGGCATGACAGTTCACAAAATACAGAAGTAAAATATGTATTTCTGGTATTTATGTGCCAAGAGAGATAAACAGGGTCGATATTCTTCAACAGAGAATATGTCTGCAAGAATACGGTAAGAATTTATGGTAAGCCACTTTTAAAACTGATCCAGGAGAATTAGTATAATTGCCAAGTAGGGGCAGATTTTACAGAATAATAGGTTTTTCCCTAATAATAAACAAAGTTTTGTAAACTGATTTCAAGTCCAAGAGTAATATGGCAGTTGCACATTCTCTGCAGGCCTTATAGGGCTAGATCACACAGGCTTATGCACTCACATAATTGTAAAGGTTGGGCAGAAACCTTTGGAAACGACCTGGTTCAGCCTCCTGCTGGAAGCAGGGCCAACTTCAAAGATAGATCCATCTTCAAAGTCAGGTCAGGCTGCTCAGGGCTAGTCCAGCCAACTTCTGAAAATCTCCCAGGATAGAGATTCCAGTCTCCCTGGCAACCTGCTCCAGTGTTCGATCACCCTCAGAGCTGAGAAGTTTTTCTTATGATCACATAGAATTTCCCTTTCTGTAGCTTGGGCACATGCACAAGTCTTGCTCCATCTTCTCTATAACCAGCCCTTGGGTAGTGCAAGTTCCCCTTTAGCTTTCTCTTATTCGGGCTGAAAAAGGCCAGCTGTCTCATGCTCCTCAGTGTCATATAATCCAGCCCAGCCCCTTAAACATCTGGTTGGTCTCAGCTGGACTTGTTCCAGTTTGCCAGCCTCGTTGTACTGCAAAACTCAAAGCTGGGCACAGTCAACTGCAGTACTCATCCTCTGCTCTCAGAGAGCAGAGGGGAAGAAGCTCTGCTACAGGACAAAGAACCTGAAACACAGAAAAAGCTAAGTCTTTCTCTCATCTTATTAAACTTGACGGCAAGCGCTCTAGAGATGAATTTGTTTCCTACCCCATATTCACTGATAGGCCACAAGGCGGGAAATCACTCCCAGTCCTACTGTAAGTTCCCTTGAGGGTAATTATAGCTAAAGAACCAACATAGCAAATGTTTATTGATTCAACAAATATATTTTTAACTGGTGAAGAAAATAAAAGTGAGTTTTAATCACCTTATTGTTCCATATGTTTCTCTAGACTAGTATAGGAAAAGTCATCTCAGGTAAACTGCTGATTCTACTTTTTTCCTCTTTTTCATGTTCAGGAAAATAAAAATAACACAACATAAAAGTAGCCTCTCTCTTGTACTGCCTCAAACAACCCTCAGACAGAACAGTGCAGAAAACATCTAGCAAATTCCCAGGTCAATGCAAGGAAGTCAAGCAAGAGAAGTTCCACTTGCAAAGTCCGTCCCACAGCAGGTCTGTTGAGAGGCAACGAGTTTTCAGCTGCCAAAGGACTGAATTCACAGTAACCTTTATACCTGTGTGGTTGAAGTATTAAGGCTCAAGTGCATGACTAAAGGAAAATCAACTACTCCCTATTTTTAGACTCTACCTCAGAGGTTCTATCTATATGCTTCCATCTACATTTTAAACTCTTTTGGCTCTAAAATGCATAATTTTTGGCACACAAACAAGCCAAGGTGAAAACATTTCTAAACATTAGCCAGTCATGCATCTTCACAAGTCATGATCCATGTCAGCACTGTTAACACCACACAAAGCATGGACACAAGCTATTTGCAGTCCTTTGTAAAAGCCAAGAAAAAATACCCGAAAAGCTGTAGGGATCTGGAAGCTGCACGGTCTGAAAAACCCACAATCAAAGACATGATCAATGAAAGCAGTCAGCTCTGCCTGTTCTCTAAAATAGTTTCAAGCTGGAGTATTCAGCGCAATGGTATTTTATAGCGGAACAGAAAATTAATTAAATTCTTTGTGTTCACCTCCTAGCAGACTGTAGGAGTTGTATTCGGGTTTCTGTCCAGTTTCTAAGGAGGGTATTCCTTGTCCACTCACATGACCTCAGAGCCAGCATAGGCCAACTCCATAACTTAAGAACTTTTTGTATTGGGGCAGGGCAAATATGCCTCCAACTTAGTACCCTATCTCCACTAGTAGTCAGAAGGAGGTGTGTGGAGAAGAGTAGAAAAGTGATATTTCCTTCAAGATATCCTTGATGTTTTCAGCCAGGGCTTTCTAAGCCAGAGGTAAATTTCCTGCATAGTGGTCTTGTTGGATTTCTCTTTCATGAATTTATAAAATTGCTTTTTTGAATCCTTCTAAGCTTTGGCCAAAATCAGTATCATTTACAAGTTGACTACATGCACTGTGATAGGTACATCCCTGGTACGTTCTGAATCTGCGACACAATAGTTTCACTCCTCATACTTTAATTATGAGAAACAATGAACCTCTTTATGTCCCTTTATGAGACTCACTTTTATAACCTCCTATCTCATCTCCCACCTTCCCCCTCATTAGTAATTTCTTTCAAGGCTGAAGAGCCCTGATCTGCTTAGACATGTCCTTGTACAAAATCCCTTCCATACCTTTGATCATCCATGCTGCCTTTCTCGGTACCCTTTCTAGCTTTGTTTTGTCCTTTTTGAGACACCAGAACAGCATACAGGATACAAGATAAAGGCAATAGACTCATACAGTGATATAATGATATTTGCTTTTGTTCTCCTTTCCTTTCCTAATAATTCTTAATGTCATATTTGCTTTTTTGATAGTTACTCAGCACTAAGGTGACATTTTCAGAGCGCAACATATTATAATTCACAGTCCTCATTCTTGAGCAATAAAACCAGTAACGCAGCACAGTATTGAGGATGTAATGGGTGGACTGTTTTTAACATGTACATTACTTTACATTTATGAGTACTGACATTTTATCACCCATTCATTCAACATTCTTCTGCAATTCTTCAGTGTTAACTTTTTACCCATTCCTAAGAGGAACTTCTCCCTCCCCTGCTGTTCCCTTTTGCTGGGACTGTGACAGCAGCAATGAGGATGATTTAGATTTAAGGAGGTCACTGCAAAAAACACAGTAGTTACAATCCTTATGTATAAAGCCTGGAAACTACTTTAGTTTTCCTGGTAATATGAGCTATTTTTCACCATTTGCAATTATGAATCAAAGGGTTAAAAAACAGTAATTTTTTTATTAAAGGCAAAAGAAATCTTTGAAAAGACAGATGAACAGGGTAATGGAGACATCCTTAAGTATAACTATAGCAATGGTATTCTACAGTCTTTTCCTTTGGACAGTCAGCCATATGTGAACTGTTTCTACTCTTGTAGAATACTTTAATCAATGTTTAAGTCATACTGGATAGCAAAGTGCTTTAAAGATCATTTGATCCATTAGTTTAACTTTGTATGAGCTAGTCCCCTCTGCCTGCCCCTCCTGTTAGCCCTGCCTTGCACCTCTCACTCCTCTAAATTTCTCCTGCTTGTCATGCTTTGAGCTGTGATTTGCTTTGATAATATCTCCCATTTAGTTAATTCCAGCACCTTTGCTGAGTGTTGCCATTTCAGTTCTTTAAATATTGTGTGTAATGTAAAGAATCAAACAGTTTCTCATTTCACAGGAGGCATTAAGATGGTTTTACTGTTCCTCTGGAGAAGACTACCCTGCAGGTCTTCTTTTCAGACTTTGCACTCCTCTGCTAGATGATACTGCCTAGGTTTAAGGAGACCTATGACGTATTGACACAATCTTTTGCATTCTATTGTAAGTACAAATTTCCTGATGTTATAACTTCATTTAAAAAAAACCAACCAAATAAACAAAAAACCCCAAACAATCTCTGTGTTGAGGCTACATTGAGGCTACATACACAATACAAAAGTGTTTCAGGCCTGTCATTAACAATCTCCATTTATTTTCTTTTTTACTTCAGAAAAAACCAAATAATTTCTGAGGCATGACTTCCTCTTAGAAAAGCTCTGTAAACTCCACTTAGCCGTATACCTACAGACCTAACAGTCTATCTGCTTTACAAGTTGTTATGATTCATGATTGATTTGTTCTTCTTCTTGCTCTGTAATTTGAAATATATCTTCCAACACACAGCCTGTCATAAGAGTGTCCTTGTATGGGGAGATACCCTAAGCCCTTCCATTGTGCACCACATGAATGTGGAAACATGGATTTATTTAGTCTTTCCATTTACTCATATATAAGTACTCTTATATATACTCATATAAGGCTTTCTGTTTCTTATACATGACGAACAATCTTTTTGATAGTATTTTATGCCTTTAGCAAGTTATTTTCCAGAATTTTATTGGAATGTCATAATATTTTTATTGTTAAGCACAGTGTGTAGATCTTTCTAGTTTTCTTGGACCGTCTGAATACCGATTTCCTAGTTAGTAATTTCTTTGACCCTTCTATTTAATGGCACTTTTTATTTCCCCACTAAAATCTGTTTTGATATGGTAGTGTGGATTTTTACTGAGCCTCTAATTTGACATTTTAAAATTAAAATTATCCCTGTTACATCTGAATGTACTTTACCCTTGTGAATGATCCTTTCAAGTTCCTTTTGATGAACTCCTCATTTTAACATAGACCTTCTTTTTAAGTTAGGCAGTAATATAATGAATTCTGCTGTTCTTGTCAGAATATTGAATCTAATTACATTATAGTGACCTAAAGAGGTGGAAAGCAGCTTTTTGACAGTAACATTTTGAATTGGATCCTGTGCATTCTTTCAGATCAACTCAAAAATTTCTTCTTTGGTTGTGGTTCCCTGTGTAGCTGTTACATGGGACCATCATTTGTGGGTTTTAAAAATTTACATTTGGAATCACGTTCAACCTATCTTCAAAGGGGATAATGGAAGTTATCCATTATAACTGTGTTTTTTAAGTGGCATGTTCTGTGGCATACTTCACTGAATATGTTTCTTAGATTCCTATACTAAATTCTTACATCTATGGCTGAATACTAAGAAGAAAAAATGACCCTGATTTACTATTTGAAATTGTTCTTCAATATGGATGGAAGGGGAAAAAGGCGTAATGAAATAGTAGCAATATGTTTTCCTTAAAGTTCAAAGAATCTCTTTTATAACTTTGACAGTACAATTGTATGTTTTTACTCCTTCTATCTTTTCTTCCTTTGTCCCATTCTGTTTCTGCCTTTTTCAGCTGCCATTCTACTTTAAATTCTGTAATTAGTCTTGAAGTTTGATTTTCCTATTCCCATTGATTAAACGTAAAGAAAGACAAATCATAGGAAGACCAAAGCACTAAGCCGCCTATATCAACAAGCAGTTAGTACCACTAGTGGCAGTCATAATGATTTACAAAAGAAATTATATAAAAAGATTAGTTTGAAAGACACATTCTTTGACTGATGTGCTGTAGCAGTCTGTTTAACAATGTTATTTGAGAGATTGCCATTTTCCTACAAAAAACCATACCCAAAGGGCAAACCGACATTTTTTAAAGGAATATGGAAGACCTGTTTTCTCTTGCTTAGTTCTTCATCCTTCATTAGGGCTAGAGTCAATTTTATCCAAGTAGGTCACTAACCTATACATTTAGAGCCATGGCACCAGAAAAACCTCTGTATAAAATCATCCCAGAGCCTGATTCCTATTTGTCACTTTTAACACACACAGAAAGGGAAGTTTCAATTTACCAATTACACTATTTATTAAAAATTATTTTATCTATATGAAAGAGTTTAATGTTAGTAAGTTAAGACATTTCTCATGAGAAGCCCCATGACATAAATTGTTTTGTAAACAAGGAAAGGTACAGAGTGTTCAAAGTTATATGAACACTGTTAAAATGTGGCAAACCAGAATACAATTTTACTTAAAGTAAGATTTGTATGTTTCAAGAACACAAAATCTCAAAAATTGTTACAGAAAGGTAAAAATATTGACTTTCAGTTGTAATGTTCTCATATTCTCCTTTAAATTTTTGTTTCAACAGTTTTATATAGGGTGGTGAATGAAGGGTTTTTACCCATTTTACCCATCAGTGGGACTGAGTAATATACCCATAGATAGGAGAGGTAGAGGTTCTCCATTCTCCCAAGATTTCAGCCCATAGCATCCCAAGCCAAGTGGTTTCCACCTCCTGCTATGCAAAGGTTAAGAAATCATTGACAGTGATTTGCAGTTAAACCTCTTTTGCAGATAAAAGTAGTGAATGCACATCCCTCTTTCTGGGATATGGTTTGGTCACTTTTGGGAAAAATGACCCCAACAGCAGCTCCTCATTCTCTAAAAGGCTTCTGAATTTAAGCCAGGGTTTTTACTGAATGTATAAAAGAGAAGCCTTGCTATTTGAACACACACACATTCATTCCTTGAAAAGTCTAAAACCTTTTTTACTTTTGCTTGATTTGATTCAGTTGCTGACCAAACTAAAAATATACTTTAAAAAAAATATTATTTATAACCCAAATCCCTTTTATCACAACAACGAAGACTGGAGATGCAGCAGTAAGTGACGTGATGGATTTATATAACCTTAGAAGCCTATTCTGTCCGTGCACACCTGGTGTATCTACGACTGATGCCTTAAGAGAACAAAGCATAGTGCTTCACTGAACTCCAAAAGCCATAGACCCATGTGTCTATGTGACCCCACAGGAAGGAAGAAAGTAAAAATGAACAAATACCATTTTAGTTTAATAAAAAGTTAAAATGTTTAGTTTAATAAAAAGATTAAAAAGATTAAAAAGCTATGTCTGTAGTCTTACATGCATACCCTCAGAAAAAATGTAAATAATCTCTATGGAAGGCAAAAACTACACAAAACATTACAGTTTAGCCCACAAAGGATAATAAATCTTAATTTGTGTCAGAGAACCCTTATGTATAATGAAAATGTATACTTCTCTCAACACACCTCTGAACAGTTATTGAAAAGGTAAAATAGTCTAAGCTCATTCAAAATAAATAAATAGATCATATGGCTTAAATGCTCTCAAGGAATAAAGCATTCAATAACATCATTGAAGAGTCAACTAATCACTGTAAAACAGATCAAGTTACAAACAGGACTTATTCTTTACCTTTAATAATGACTGAAAAAAAGAGGAAATATTTATGAAGATATCTGCTCTTCAGCACACTTTTTTCTTGCAAAAGATATCTGTACTACACAAAAAAAAGAAGAATGTTATTTTAAAAGTATAGAATGATAATTTCAAATTCAAACAGCCATTGCTGTTTTACAAAGCAAATGAGTTTGAGAAATGTACAAACAGTTAGAAAACAAATTTTTAAAAGGATGGTCCTAAGTTTCAGACACCCTGAAATAAATTAAAAAAAAGAACTAAGGTAAATTGTTTGTTCAGTTTCAATTTATAGCAGAAATATAGGAGGGACAGAGAAGGACAAGGAGCATGATCAAAGATAAAGAATGGGCTTTTGTACAAAATGTGACAAAATACAAAAATAAAAAACAGTAGCTCAGTAGCTCTTCTGTTGAAAAACTAGAGGACACCCAATGAAACTAGCAGGTACAGAAAGAAGTATCTTCACGCACTGCACAGTTAAAATACAAAGCTCTTTTTCACAGAACGCTGCAGATTTTAAATAAAGGGATTTGTCAAAAAACAGCTTTAAAAAGTCATGGATGAGAAATATGTCAAGAACTATTAAATACAATGACGTTATCTCCTGTTCAGGAAGTCCTTGAATTGTAAATTGCTGGGAATTGGAGATCGTTTCTAGGACATCTCAATATATGCTTTTCTTATTTTTTACCTTCTCTAAACATCTTGACCTTTGACAAAGCTAAGATATAGAGATAAATGAACTTCAGTCTGACCTATAAGAGACTTTTATGTTCTCTATTGTCATTTATATGCCAAACTAGAATTTTATTTATATACCCATAAACCTCATGAACTCTTCAAAAGGTATAATAATTCTCACTGCAGATAAAACAGCTATATAAAGCTATATTGCCTAACAAAATTAATAGTACTTCACAGGAAAAGTTTGGAACCAAATATAGTTCCTACTTTAGGGTGAAGTTACACGTTTATCATATTTTACAACCTGCACGATGTCAATACCATGCAAGACTACACACACGTGCTACAATTTAATTTAAAGTATCTACATAACATATAATGTATTATGCATTATAAATAGTTCACACTACTACGCACAATATTGATATCTCTGCTAACATGATGTAGGTTGACATGAAACTGGAAAAAATGGGGAGAGGGCCTTACTATGTCTGGAGGCATTTTCTATCAGTGACCAAGCAGGCAGCAGAAATAAAGAATCCTCTCACTTTCTTAGAGATGCTGAAATGAAATCTTTATTTGACTGGTAAGTCACAGTGTAGACTGTGAAACCCAACAAACAAATAAATTTAACACAGCCTCCTAGAGAAGTAGGTCACCTCATTTCAAGGAAGTAATGTAAATAAAAAGAGAAATCACCTAAGAAACAGATAGACATTCTTGCAATCTGGGTAAGACTGGAGGTTGAAAGACTGGATAACTTAGTCTCTCTTCATCAGATATTGAATATAGCTTGTATAATTTACAATTGGATTGCTCTTGCTTACTTGTAAAAAGAGTTTACTCATTGCATAGTATTGAATAATAAATTGTGGCGCAATTATCAACCCTGTTTCTTTATCCCCTGCTAGTAAAGAATGTCTTTGTTTAACAATCTCACCGATGTTGTGGCCAGATTGTGCCAAGAGACAGTTCCTTCATCACTGCCTTAGAGAGCTTATTCTCAAAAAACATTTCTCAGTGTTCGCTGGATTTGTTAGGAGAAGCTCATTATACACAGTAGAAGAATCCCTGTCATAATATTCCAATTTTATAATTGCATATGGCTTACAGAAGCCCATTAAAATAATTTATTAAACATGAATCTTAATTTAATCTTTACCAAAGGCAAAGACTGTGTACTGTAACCTGATGTTTCTTGGGTTTACGTTTTCACCTGTACTATGTGCACCCTCTACCTGGTCCTTGTTGAATCTTTTTATTGTGACTATTCTTCTCCAATGAGAAGCAGACCAAGCCTTTCACGAGTTTTAATCTTAAAAAATATAGATCAACTTCTTGTTACTCATAAACCCACAGTGAGATTTGAAGAGTTACCACCACCAAGCCACTCTCACAATTAAGAGTCTGAATGACAAAATGATGAAATAATATTGCAAGAAAATATTTAAGAAATCAGAATTTGCAGCCAGGAATCTTGTAATTCCTGTCTCAGTTGGCTTTTGTCCAGCAGTTCACCCAGGAATATGCAGGCTAAAATAGTAAATCAATAAAAGTAAAGCCCTCAATTCCATTATTAACATACTGAGCACAAAAAAAAGAATAGTTATTCACAGTGATTTACTTATATCTGCTCAGAGGAGATTCAGGAGTCAGTTATCACAAAGTATTATCACAGCAATTGACAGTGGTAAAAAAGCAAATACAACATTAGGAATTGCTATGAAAGGACAAGAAAACTGAAGGGCATCATTGTGCCTCTATATACTGCACTAAACTCCTCAATATCGTGCACAGTGCTGATTTTTCAGTCTTCGAATATAAAGCAACAAGAAACTCTCAGAGGAAAGAACAGCAAGAATGCTCAGGCATACAGAGTGATTTCTGTGTAACAGTTCACCCTGGAAAAAAGGTATTTATGGACAAACAGACCAAACCCACAGTATACTCCATGAAAACATCAAGTAGCTAGTTTAAAACAAATGGAAGGGAGTCCTTTTCCTACCTATCATCTATCATATAAGGAGTGGGGCATTCATAGCCACAGGGTGTTGTGAGGTCAAAAGCCTACACTGGCCAAAAAAAAAAAAAAAAAAAAAAAATCGTTAAAATGAAAAGTGCTAAAAAAAGACAAAAGAATGGAATATTCATTGTAATTATTATTGTTAATTGGAGAAAATTTACAGTTGGAGAAGTTCTTAAACGTCTCCTTGCTGAAGCCTAAAAAGCCATGCCAAGGAAGGATCACATTTTTACACTCAATTTCTCCTACACTTTCCATGACTGGTCAGTGTACGAATTGCATTGAATACTTAGTCTGACACACTACAACTATTGTTATGTTTTTATTTCGTTATTTTGTCTTTTTAAATATTTTTAATCCTGATCTTCATTGCCACATGATATTTATTCTGAAAGTTTGGCTGATGTCCTAGGTATATTTTCTTCTTGGCTAAACAGATTTTCTTTTTCCTGATTTAAAAAGCAAGAATCTCTGAAAAACACAGGAGTACAAATCAGTATTTCTGAAATCCTGTTCTGACCTTCACCCCACTCACTGCATGTCCTTCTTTTCTACTTAATGCTTTTCTCTGACTACTCTTCTTTCCCTGAAAACCATTGATCCACAAAATTTAAGTGACAGCTATCCTCCATTAGAAGATTAACTCTGTTTAAAAATTATTCTTTATTAAGAAGTACCATGTCACGCTAGAATGAGATGCTTGGATTAACATTGCAAAATTTAGAAACATGATTATTCCATTATTATCATTTAATGATTTTCATTTTACAGCTAACTTTTTTATAAGAAAGCCATTTCTCCATTTTACGCTCACACTGTGCCTACTGACTTAGAACTATACATCTAACTATTGTGGAACAAAAATAGCACAAAAAAGAGTCTGCTCAGAAAGAGAAATTACCATATTCATGACTTTCCAGATAAACTTTTCAGAAAGCAGTAGAAGATAGAATTTGAATCACAGAAAGTTATTGTCAAGTTTCCCGATTAAACAGACAGCTCCTTAAAATAGCAGAATTTGTTAAAAAAATATAGATGAACATTTGTTTAAAAACAGTGAAATAAAATTACAGATCCAATAGGTCTAAAATGGACATACAGCAGTGATAGATAGATGCATTTTGCATGTGCAAATCTAGTTCATTAAAGCCAGTAAGGGATAAAAGATAAACATGTATATTAGAAAAGCAAAGTAGATAATGAAAAGCAATTTTCCAAAGACATAAACCTAATCATTAAAAAGATTATTTAAACACCAGTCTGTTGAAGTAATAGGGTGTAAAGCAAGCAATTGAGGAATACAGACTACTTGGCTTTTTGAAGCCACCTCGTTGCCCTCCTTTATGTTTCTCTTTGAAAGTGTCTCTAACATGAGAATCAAAGAAAAATGTATCCTAGAGCTATGTCACAAGACACTGAGAAATTTAAATTTATTTTATGGTTTAGACATCTATTCAGAGTCTGAGCTTCTCAGTTTCTGTACAATGAGATAATTGCAAGAACATCTTTGTGTATTCAGATCACATTTTCTAAAATCACTTGGTCAATACCTTTCAGAAAACAGGTAGACTGAGAAAGCTCATCCCTTTTTAGTCTGAAATCTTTTTCATAATGAAAAGAATCCAAAGAGTAAAATCACAAAATGATCCTCTAATCAGGATTACAGCAGAGACTTTAAAAACTTATTGTCAAAATTACTTTTATTTTAACAGCCTAAGTTTCACCATGTAAATCTCCAGATTGGTTTAGCTAACCACAGGTGAGAAACAGGCTGAAGAGAAAATTTGTTCTCCTTGGACTATAAGCACTGTTACATCCTAGAAACAAAACAGCTTTGGTGATTAGGTGACAAACGAAGGGGTCTGCAGCAGAGCACTGTTAGTGTGGTACAGGTTCTCATCTGTGGGTACAAGAACCTCATTTCTTCACAACAAATGTCTGATGTTTGGGTGCATTTATTCCTGTCAGGTTAGCAACTCACTGATGTTTCTTAATATCTTAAAAATTAAAACATTTTTTTCTTAAGTTTGTTAAGTTTCTTGAACTCTCTTGATTCTGACTACAACAACTGAAAGAGAGGGGATTTAGACATTTAAGATGGAATAGCACTTTTGAACAAAGACCCTTATGCCTTCCCTCAGTATTTAATGGACCGTGACTCACTCGCTTGACAGGGAAAGAAAAAAGAATATGATCATCCATATAGACTAAGATCAGTTGAAATAGGATCAGGTAGACAGATAACTATGGAATAAAGACTATTTCTGGAGAGCCTGTGCTTATCCTTAAATCCTTATGCAGCAGTACGTGAGCAGCAGATCCTCATTACTTCAGTACAGAAGTGTCAGTGAACACTGCTTTACTTGTTCATTCCACACTAGATGTGCTTTTTTTTGCCATTGAGATCAACATAGAATGAACAGAAAAGTGAACTGCAACACATCAGTGTCTCAATTTTCATATTTTATAAAAAGTGAAACTGATAAACCACCTTTCAAAAGGGTGACAGTCAGAGAATGACTCAATTCACTGAACGAGGTTATTAGTTTAACAGTTAAAGCTGGCATTCTCTCAAGTTGAATTTATGTACTATATCTACAATACATTTTCAATTTCTTTTTTATCTATCAGGTTACACTATGTCACCATACTTGCAGATATAGAATACAAACCTATGGAATGAATCAAGTTTTATAAATATCTTTTTCCAAGCCAGGATTCTAGGTGAAAACTAAAGCCTTTAAATAAAGTGGAAATGTTGATTTTTGCAGAAACTTCATATCCGAATTTCCTAAATCATCAGCATAGTTCCCTCAGATTTTCAGAATCTATGATTACATACATTTTCAGGACATTTCACTGCAATAATGTAATAACTGCTCTACTGGACTTGTGGCCTCTCAAGATTCACAAGAGATGAATACAGCTATAGCTGTTGTCCTCACAGTATCATGGCCGAACCTAAAGACTGATAAATACCTTCATTATCGTCCTACTGGCACTATTTCTTTTCCTCAGCAAACTCAGTAACTAGTGAACCATATCTTAAACTAAAGGCAAAGTAAATATCAGAATGTCAAAAATCTGAATAATAGAAGTGATTTTAGCAACACAGAACTGTTACTGGGACACTGATGAGCTGCTGACAGAATCCAAATCTCTCTCCTTCAGGAATTTGCAGCCATCTGTCCCCAATATCTAATTCCTTCCTGTGGAGCCACTTGTGCAATGGTCTAGTGCCTTGAGGTATAAAAGTACTCACATCTTCCTACAAAATCCTCTCTGTTCACCTGGGAACAGAGATATCACCTGTCAAACAGTAGGGCATACAAGATTTCCTGAACTGAGTGCACTGGTATCTTTGATGAAGAAGAAGGTTTGCCAGACTCAGGTGGACAGACCTCAACAGCTAGCACAAAGGAGAGTGTTGTACAGAAGAATGTGTACAGCACTTAATGTGGTATTCATCATGGGGTACCCAAATAGAGCTTTCATTTTCTCTTCTCCTCAGCTGGCTCCAGAACACTGTAGTCACCCAAGGAATTCTCCTTAAACCTTCACACACCCTTTCAAAATTTTATCCAGATGTTAACCAACAACAGGAAAACCCATTTCTCCTATCCGGGCATTTACTCTGAATTGTACTTCCTATTCAGAAGCAATCTTAGACATGTATAAATGATCATGCTAGCATTAAGAAGCAATAAATATAGTACGCTTAGAGTAGAAGGCACCCATGGCATTAGCTAATTCTGTGCATCTTCCATGAAATAACACTTTTGACTTGCATTTCCCTGGTTACAGCCTGGGGAGGGAAGCGCAGAAAACAAACGGTAGTGAAATAAGATGACTTTTACACTCTCCTGAAAGTGAAAGTCTTCTAATGAAGAAAGGCCAGACTGTCTTCAACTATAGAGCACATAAGGGTCTTCGGGGTGAAAAATAAAGCAAGCCTACAACAGCTGAAAGTGGAGAGCAGCTACAAAGGCTAACACACTCCCCTAACAGAGAAATGAAAATTCACACCAAGTTCTGAAACAGAATTACACCTTGCCTTGAGAGAAGCAGCGAGTCATATAAAAGAGGGCAACTAATACTTTGTTTACTGCAACTGTAGTGCAATTTAAGCATGGTTGTTCTGCTATACTTATTTGTAACCGTGTTGTCTGCCCATACGTTACTGTCAGCTGAAATAGCTCACTGTGGGTTTAACAAACCCTAAGTGTGTCTGTAAGCAGGATTCTGTGGCACACTTACAAATACTTCACTCCCAGCACACGGTGTGCAGCGACTGAAATGGTGTCTGAGGCAGGTTTCATGTGAGTAGCAGGCCAGGCAGAAAGCCACACAGTAGAGGCAGGGCAGGTAGGAGCATCCTGTTACATTTGGGGGGTGCTGTCATCTGGTAAGCATGCCAGGTATGCATAGGAACACCAAAAGAAAATACCAGCAGCACTTGTTAAGAATAAAAGATATTTAGTTGCTATGAAACTTTTTCTTAGACCATTATGCTGTGAATACTGATAAAGAACCTACTTAACAACTGAGATGCAATACCAGGCAAATGTTTACAGGACCAGAATATGAAAGATAGATAAAACCCTGCAGGTTGGCTAGCTTTGCATTATTCTAAGTTGTTAGGATATTTTTCCTTGACATACTGAATTGGAAACTAAGGAACAGACTAGGTATAGTTTAAGTTGCCTCATTTAACCAGCATGTGATTAGCAGTGATGACTTGTTTGGACAGTGAGGTGATGGAAGTCTCTTTTGTTATAATACATAGTGAAATTTGCCATTAAAATTTTTAATATATTTAGTGGTTAGTGAACTGGACTTAATAAAATGTTATATACATTCACTGATTTATCCTGCCTCATTTATCATTAGCTCCATTCAAAAGAGAACTTCTCTATTCCTTAATAATAGCTATTCATATAGTGTTTTACATTTTGAAATACTATATGAACACTTAAGACTGATTCCCTTCATGAAAGCCCTAAAGAGGGAGAAAAGGGGCCTTTCTTTCTGATGTTTCATCTACATTTCAACATTTACAAATATAAATATACTAAAGAAAAAGCCACGTGCAGACCTAGAAGAGCTGTGGTTGCAAATTTTTAACTGCATAAAGTTTACTTCTGTACTATGAACCTTACAGTAATTCAAACTCTGCTGGCCTAAAAAAAAAAAGTAGGCTTTTTCTGGTGTACATATATAGAAGATTTGTTTCAGTATGCTTTTCTTAATACATATTACACTTCACTGCATGCTCACTGGGGAGAGGATAGAAGAAGCAACAAACGTTGACAGATGTTAGTCACGTCGCCCAATACACCAGCAACAGGCAGGTAGACAACATACAACAGCGCAGACATGAGCACAACACAACATCCTCTGTGTACTAAACCATATGTTAATTCACTTGTAAATATGGGGTTGGGTCACTCTTAAGTAACTATATATGGTGACAACCTCACTGGTGAAATATATTAGTTCTCCTCTGTTAGCTTCTATTCCATCTCTACCATAATACAGGAATCAGAAAAAGTACATTTATGCTAATAATGGCAATGTGCCTGGGAACATCCCTGAGTACCAACATGCTGGCATGGAACAACTCATGGCTCTGTTAGCAAACTCTCTTACCTTCCAATCTAGCACAGTTGTGTATAAATTACCATTTGGGAATGACCTCTGAAAAGTTTTAACTCCTGAACAATGTCCAGGAATTGCTGGGGAGAGAACAAGTTAGCACACGCCAGAAGCTTCCCAGGGACTACAATGCCAGTACAGATGACTAAGTCCCAGCGTCTGGGACATTCCTGGACAATATTTAATGTATTAGTACAGTAGCAAGGAAGTAATAAAGGGAAAACCTTGTACTTTAAAGCAGACTTAATTTCAGTGTGTCACAGTGCCTACACATTCTGCTTGGACTATATCTGTGCACCGAACTACAGCCTCTGGGAGGCAAGTGTCCTTCACCCAGCAGAAATGTCTAAATGCTGGTAGCTACCTGAGAATCATTTCAGTGATACCATTACAAAGCTGTGAAAGGTGCTACGAAGATCTTCTAAAACATAACCATCCTGGAACAAAAACGCTGCAAGAACGTTAGTGGCAATAGCCACTAGTGGCCAAGGTCCACTGGCAACAGAGTGCCTGAGGTTGTGCATACCACTCTTCATTGCATATAATGGTGGAACAACAATGAACACATCTGTCTATATTAATTTTCCTAAATCTAGGGGAGCAAACAACTTTAGCTAGGATAATGTGAGCAAGGACATGTGAAAGATGGATGACTTATTATGTCAAATAGATGCAAGAGACTCACTACTAAAAGCAACAGGCCCAGTGGCGATAGACACTTTACAGCTGCAATTCATTGAGTATAGATCCAATAAAAGAAGCAATGTGGCATTTTTATTGGTATCCCACTAATGCCAGATTCAAAAGGAGTAATTTAGTTTAAGGAACAGGTCATGAAAATAATCTTTGTGGTAACTCAGTCATAAGCCTGGCAAGTTACATAGTACTTCAGCATAAAAGGATGTTTTTTTGATACTATTTTTAACAACATCCTTTTTGGTATTCCAAGTTCTTTATTTTAGCTTGCAATCTGACGGAAAAAGTTTCTGAGTCTTTTGCCAATCAAAGCAACTGCCTTTCTTTTTGCCCTACCAGTGATACCTATGAAGTATTACAGAAGCTTAGACATGACCTCCCTTGATTGAATTCATACATTCAAAAAACATTTAGATGTGGCACTTCAAGACATGGTTTAGTGGGCATGGTGGCATTGGGTAGAAGGTTGGACTTGATGATCTTTGAGGTCTCTTCCAACCATAACAATTCTATGATTTTCCTTGAACAATCCTTTTATTTCCATATGACTCAAACGACCATCAATTTCCAGTAATCACTACTAGCTCAAACCAGCTCAATTTAACAGTAACGTAAAACTATTATGATTTTAGATAGCTGATAGACCATTCGAATATTGTTTGGTGGTATCAGTCCAATTACTAATGAAGAGCAGAAAACTCAACACCATACCTCTCCCCTTTGTGCCTATCAGGCAACCAAGAATTAAAAAGGTGTGACTTGATTAAACCAGTTTCTTAGTGTATACATGATTGAATAATACCATTCTTCATTCCAGTTATCAAATCCATGGCCTCAAATCTGTAGCAGATCATGGATTAGCGTGGATTTGTACCTGCCTTATGTACACCGATTTTTTCCCAGGAAATTTCATGTTTCTTTATGGTACTGATCTTCAGTACTAGTTGATACAGTCACTTAAATGAGATCTTCTGGTGCTAACCAACTTACAGTGTCTCTGAAATCTTAGTGTAACCAGGAGATCTTAATCCATTTTATTGCAATCATATAAATGAAATTATTCTCTCTCTCTTACTCCCTTTTACAGCCTGCAGTGTTGTTTGGGTAATCACAGGATATCAACACTACCAAACTGCTAAACTTTCATACAAACTTTTTGGGCCTGACCTAATTTCACAGTATCCAGTAGAGCTGAATATAATGTTATCTTGCGTGCAAAAAACTAAGGGAATGTCAAAACTATAAATAACTGCTTGTCAAAAAAATGGTCTAAGAACATGGTCATACTGCAGTTGCTGACATCTGTTTCTTTTTTGCATTGTAGATAAGATCCAACATTAGCTTGTATCTTGCAAATCTTGGTTCAGTTTAATATGTTTCAAAGTGCAAATAAAACAGTGTTATCTTAAAACTAAACTTAGGTTCTTCCTAAAAATAGGAAAGTGCTGGAGGTCACTGTCCAGTGAAGGGAACACACAGCAGAAAAGACTACTTGAAGACAGCTTTTAAATAAATTTGCTTCAGTTTGATGATTTCCATCTGCTTCTTTGCATGTGTCCTTTAAAACTTTCTAAAGGATATTTGAGAAATTGAGTCTGTTTAAGAAATAAACCAAAAAATTTACTGAGGAGAAAAAGATTTATTAGTACTTTCAAAGTATTTTTACAAAGCAAAACTGGCACTAGTGTTACATTATACACATTGCTGCGCAAATCTGAAAGATCTGCAAGAAAACGGAATGAGGAAATAGGTACAGCATATACAGCATTAGACTAAGTGAAAATTAATTACAGAGGTTTTATTATCTCCTTTCTATACACATACTTCAATAAAAGTGGTGGAGCTCCTAGAGGAGAAAAATTGAGGGACAATTAATGGTGTCTAAACAACTACTGCTCAACATTCACATACACACATTTTTCTCTCTGTAGAAAGGTACGTGCAAGGTCAGATACCAATCCATGGCTGGTTTTGTTGGTGGGTTCTTGTCTTTAACATTTATTTAAATTTCAGACCTTAATTAAATTTTATTCTTTCTCTTCAGTAACTACTGTTATCAATCCAGTTTGTCTGAACTGATTTTGTAAGTTGAAAATGTCAGTATGAATCACAGAGTATTTGGCATATTGGAAAATAAATACAATGAAAACTGAAACATTTGAAAACTAAAGAGCTGGCTGATGGGTAAATACAAACCAAAGTAGGATTATATTCATGACGCAGGCTTTTGCTCCTCAGAGGATGGTCCTTCTCCGAATGCAAGACATTTGATATCCCTGAAGGACATTACCCTCTGGTTTACTGCCGTCTGTTCTGTTAGAGCGAATGTGCCTCTGGGGAAGCCATTCACTTGCATCTACATTTGGGGTGGTTTGCTGTTATGATAGCAGTTGGCTTAGAAAAAATTGATAAAGACTGCCATGCCATGAGAATATAAATCCTGGAGCATATAACATCCTCCAAAAAGAAGCCAAAACCAGCTCTGATTGCAAGATTATACCACAATTTTTGTAATTCACAATTTCTTACAACACAATTGGTTTGCAAAAGTAGAGTAACATCAATACATTTAATTCCTTTTTCCTTTGCCTTAAAGAAAATTATGACTCTCCCATGGAAAAACATTTTCTTTTCATGATACTTTCAAACCATTACGATATTAATCTGGATTTAGAAACAAAAACGGATGGGGGATGAGGTATGTTACGAGGGGGTTGCACAATAAGGAGTTTTAGGGGGGAAAAAAAAAAAATAAAATTACTCTAGTGGCAGCTAAAATCCAACACCTATGAAGCACAGAAGGTCATAACTCCCCACTCACACTTAGCATGATGCCAGGATTCTAAAATACCACCTGTACTACAAATAAAACTGCCTGGGTCCTGTGAAATACACCCCAAGGGAACTAAAGGTATGCAACTGGGAAGGTATGTAATATTAAGATGGCATAACTGTGAATGGGGAGTTTGAGCAACTAAAACACTTTCCCTCACTTCCAGGGAAAATACTGCAGCCCTCCTAGTCTCCTTACCTCCCGTGACTGGTGACTACACTATCTTAATGAACCATTTAGAGTCTCTCCACATTTCAACCTTGCCTTCTCCTTCAGGAAATTCAGCCGATTCCACCGACTACAGTGCCCAAACCTGAACCTTTCACTTGCTATTTTAGCAATGAATTAATTCCAGAACACTGCTAGATTCACTTTCAGATCTAGACAGCTTCATAAACAATTTCAAGTGGCAAGGTTATACTGCAGTCTCTATTTAGCATCATTAGCCTTGTAAACTAATTACTGATCTCATTTTAAAGTGCCAAATTTAAACATGTCCTCAGAACTGTCCTCTAGGTTAAGAGTCATGCTAAAGTCATTGCTCACTAATTTCAGGATTTTCTGCAATCAGTTCATTTAAGCTGTTCCACTTTCATTGAGACAGTTATTTCTTATGTCAGACAGTGATAAGCAGATACTTACTAAAATACAGCCATAAGGTCAAGTGCACAGAAGGAATATATGACAGTACTCATGGAATCCCTCATACAGTCAAAACAGGATTTCACATAGTCTCAGGTGGACCAAGAGTGTAAAATTATACAAAATTCAAATATACTTGGAAAGTTACAGATAAAAGCCTAAATTCTCCCCCCATAACAAAGATCCCATGATTGTATTGTGCTGTCCAGGAACTAAACCCCACAAGGAAAATTAATCCAGTATTTCCACAAAGAAAGAATCTGAAGAACTCAAACATTCACCAGCCATGTAAATTCCTCTACTAGTACAAATCCCAACGGAAGGCAAGAATAAAATACAATCAGAATTAGCCAACAAAACATACTGTTCCCATTACTGTTCCTGAAGATACTACTGTGAAATATCCTAAATCCAATCCATAATTTGTGTTTTGTTATCAACTAATTGATCAACTTATTAAAAATACCATCTGACCAAACATACTAGTGTCTAAACCAAAATCACTTTGACAATCTGTAGATTTACTGTGGGAGCACTCCTAGATCTGCAGCACACTGAAGGTATCAACTTGTAAGCAGTTAACACAGTATTTCAAAAACATATCCTTCAAGAGCATTTACTATCCTTTCTTAGATATATCTCAGACATCAAAATTTTTTTTTTTCATCACATATAAAAGATAAGACACCTCCTGCATGATTTCTATTGGGAGAAAGCATAATTTCTTTGAAAGCAGGGCAATATAGGCACTGACATATCTTCTACATCTGTCAGAAAAGCTTGGTTTACCATAGTGAAAGGGCTGAATGAAATGGATTCAAAATTAAAGCATAGGACAACTATACAAAAATGTAGTAGGAAAACAAACTGTTGGACAAATTGTTTTTAAATCTTGGTTGTAGATGATTTTGCTAGCATAATTCTGAATGTGATCAAGACTTTCCTATGAAGGGAAAAATGAGTGAGAAGTGTTTGTTTGTGGTGGATCTAGGCATACCATTTTCTATATAACTACATTCACAAGGTGCATGTCAGCGAGGAAACCAATTCTGAAGTGAGATTCATGGACTTCTGAATCTATAATAGCTTGAAAATGTGCACCAGCAGACACTGCTGTGTGATGAAACAGTTTATCAGTAGGAGAAATTATTTTTATCTCTAATCAAGGCAGTATAAGTGTATGTAATCTAGCATTTCAACTCTCACCCAAAAAAAAAAGCCCATCCAGAGCATATTACCATAATTGCAAATGTCTTTTTCAGCTTTGTAGGAGAAAAAAAAAAAAAATACAAGAGCTTTTTCAATGCATCCCACATCTAAATCTAAGGCTTAAAAGGAAAAGCCTCATATTTTTATGCTTTAAGGAAAAAAAAAGATTAATCTCAACAGGCAGTTGTCTCCCATGGATTATTAGGTCTCTCAAGAAAGCTTATATAAACACACATAGGTCTTATGACTAGCTTGAAAACCCAAGGAGACATATTATTATCCTCTTAAAAGTAAAGGGCCATATTTGCAACAGAGGTTTGAAGATAAAAGTTATTCAAAGTTTTTCTGATTTCAACATTGCTTTTCACTTCAAAAATTCTTTTGATTCATAACTCCAGCATGCGTAGAAAGTTATTAGTGGGGGTGCAGAAAGCACACCCTGCAGTACTAGACTAGATAGAGGAGGCTGCTATAACTGTCTAGGAACTTTTGCCATGATAAACCTTTACGTAAATGTCAAAAAAGGGGAAAATTTCAATTCATGAGGTCAGGTGAAATGACCAAATAACAATTAATCTGTTCATCTGCACTACTTACCAAAATAGACACCAAATTAAAAAGGGCATTCTTCAGTATGAAAGGCCAAGTCTCTGAAAGTGTGCATTTCCGGGCACAGTCGTACAACAGCAAAAAGAGTGCAAGTCAGATTTTATATTTATCTGAAAAATCAGACTGAATCCCCTTTTCTACAAGGTTTGCTTTGTCCACTTTTATTTGTTTCTAGTTGTTTTTCTTGCATACTTTTGTTCTTGCCAGTTTCAGCATCTGGTGCTGTTTCCTTTTGCTGCTGTTGCTTTATCACTCTTTTTCCAATCCTTCCTTCTTTACCCTTTTTGAAAGCTCTCCATCCATTTCTTATCTCTCTGACCCTCTTCTCCCATTGCTGGAAAATCAGCTCAGGTAAATCACCTACAACATATAATTCTGACACTGGAAAGTGTGTGTAGACTAGCTGTACGTGAAGATGCAAAGGTAGGAGGTACCAACAACAGGGGAAACCAGGGGAACCTCAGTTTCCCTTCTCAGTCCCTCCTGAGAGGTTGTTCCGAGTCCTACTAGATCTTGACAGGGCACAGTAAATGCACTAGGCATCATGCTGAAATGACTAACTGCAGCAAAAAGCACACTTGCCATTTGAGACCATGCTGATCACTAGATGGACAAGGAATAAAAACGTCTTCAAGTCAAGATGGTAAACAACTGCTGTTTCAGCTAAGGATAAACAGGAAAACTAAAAGCAAAGCTTAAGTGGAGAGGAGAGAAGAGAGTATCCTCTGTGGTTGTAACACCAGAACAGAGCTGCAACAGCACACTTTCCACCCCAGAGAGGCAGAGGAAGGTCACTGGATCTTCCCCATTGAAGAAAGGCATCAGAGCTGCAAACAAATTCTGATTCCTTCCCAGAAGGTTGAATTGTTCTTTTGACTGGCTCAGCGGAGATCTGTAGATCTTGAATACTAGTTTGTACCTGAGATAGCATCAAAACTTTCTGTATGAAGACTACTCAAATTTATACTTGGAATGAAATAGCCTAGAGCAAACAAGCAGCCTACTTTGCTGGATATTTTCAAGTGTTAACAGGACATATGCAGTTATCATAAAAACTCATAGATATCTCCAGCCTCTTAGATAGCAGGTATAAATTTTGCCCCTTGTCTAAGTCACACAACATCAGTGGAGCGATTAAGGATAACACAGTTCTGAAATCTTTCAAGAAATACTATGCCTATACTGAAAAGACAGATGTAAAATCACCCATTTGTGGAAATCAACTCTCTCATCGGAGGTGAAAACTTGGCCACAGTGAAAACAGTGCAATTGCCTCATTCCTGTAGATGGAGCCTTTAGTATTACTCATAATCATATATTGCAATGTCTATGGAATGTTAAGTGCTCTGAAAAGTGACTGAAGTTATCAGAAAACTAAAAAATGTACTCATTAATGCTATTATCTTAGACTTGCTAGACTTAGTAATCCTCAGCCACACCTGCAACTTCCATAAACAAAAAATATCTTTCTAGTTCGAAAAATAAATCCATTCATGCAAAACTAATCTACATTTCCCAATCAAAATTGACTCAAGGGGGTTCTGCAGCTTTCTTCTTTTGCAAGTATTCATCTATGCTGTTATTTTAACTCCTGTGAAGTGATTCTTATCCTAACTTGGGTATTGCACATTGCTTCCATTCCTCTTAACAGATCTTTCTGGGAGTTCCGCAAGGAGAAATCAGTATTGCTGCCCAACTAGCTGTTAAATGCAAGAAAAGAATTCAAGTCATTCCACAGGATATTTTCTATGATAGCATCCATGCTTGATTACCTTACCACCAAATTTTACAAATCTAAAACGTCCAATGTATAAAATGTTCCATCTGTCTGTATATCCGTTATATCTGTCCCTAGTGCACCAAGACCCAGTCGCTGAGGCGAGCAGCTCTGGTGCCAGCAGGATCTGCAGTGAAGTACTCTAACACAGTGCACTGGAGGGGTTCCCGAACCAGGGAAACCTCAGGGGGAGCCAGGAGAGCCATCGGGAGAGCCTGCAGCTCAAACAAGAGCAGCTGATAAGCGCAGGGCCAGAAGCAAAGGCAGCCAAGCCCCCCCAGACAGACAAAAGAAACCCTTATCGAGTGCCAGCGACCAGGGTGGGCAAAAAGAGCGTGGTGCAGCAGTTCCTGTGGAAGGGCACGCAGGACGAGCACTGAAACTCTGCCAGCTCAACCAGGAGCAATGGTATCCACCCAGCAGAAAGCCATGGCCTCTCTAAACTCTGCACCTGCCATGACAGACACAGCTGCCCAGATAGAGCTCGGGTGAAAACAGGCTGTCACCCAGCTGCCCGGTCGCAGGCTGTGCCCTGCTCTTGTGCCAGTACCAGATGGCGGCAGTGAGCACAGCGGTGGGACGTGTGCCCAGGTAGAACAACTCCTTTGCTTACTGACAGAGCTCCAGGAGGAGGTGAGCGGGTTGAGGAGTATCGGGGAGCGTGAGGGAGAGACTGACTACTGGAGTCACACCCTACCTTCCCTGAGACAGGCTCAACAGGCAGACAGGATGCACGATATGGAGGATTCCCTATCCTTTCTACACCTGGCTGAACACAATGACTTAAGGGATAGGGGGTAATGGTGACAAGTTCTTGTCCGGTGCAGGAGGCACATCTGCTCTATGACTGCCCCACCTGCCCAGGTGCCCTTACATCATAGGTATGAGAGTCTGCAGGTGGAACCAAATAATAATGACAATGGTTCACCTAGCTTGGAGGTGTCACCAACACTGTCAGCCTATGCCCTGTGTTAAAACTGCTTCCATAAAGAAAAAGAGATGGGTCATTGTCATAGGAGGCTCTCTTCTGAAAAGAACAGAAGGCCCAATACGCAGACCAGACTCACTTCTTAGTGAAGTCTGCTGCCTCCCTGGGGCTGAGGTTAAAGATGTGAAGAGAAAACTTCCTAAAAAACCTGATACAGCCCTCAGATTATTACCCACTATTGATTTTTCTGGTAGGCAGTGATGAAGTTGCAGCAAGAAGTCCAGGGGCAATCAAGAGAGACTTCAGGACCTTGGGATAACTGGTTAAGGGATCAGGAGCACCAGTAGTGTTCTCCTCTCTCCTTCCAGTTGCAGAGAATGATGAGGGAAGAAACAGGAAGAGCCAGCAGATCAATACCTGGCTCCAAGCCTGGTGTCACCAGCAGAATTTTGGGTTTTTTGATCACAGGTCAGTCTACACATCACAAGGCCTGCTGGTGACAGAAGGGGTACACGTGTCTCAAAGGAGGAAAAGGATTTTTGCACAGCAGTTAGCAGGGCTTATTGAAAGAGCATTAAACTAATTTGAAGGGAGAAAGGGATAAAACCAGTCTTGCTAGAGATAAGCCTAGGGGCCGCACACCAATGTTAGGTGGCCGGTGTGCTAGTGAGGTCCTTTGGTCTGCTGTCTCAGTGGAGGTAGGGGATGGAGATCCATGTAGCAGCAAAGACGCAAAGGTTATTGATGTGTTAGAAACCACAGAAGTGCCTGAGAATGGTCATGTAGAAATTAGGGCTTCTTCCCCCAAAAAGGTGGCAGGATAAGAAGTCCAGCAGAAGTGCATCTACATCAATGCATGCAGCATGGGCAACAAACAGAAGGAGCTGGAAGCCACTGTGCAGCTGGAAAACTATGATATAGTTGCCACTGCAGAAACATGGTGGGATGACTCGCACAACTGCAGTGCTGCAATGGATGAAGAGTTTATAACTCTTCAGATAGGATAGGCAAGGAAGGAGAGGTGGTGGGGTAGCCCTGTATGCTAGGGAGTGTTTTCATTGTTTAGAGCTTAATGATACTGACGATAGGTTTGAGTGTTTATGGGTGAGAATCAGGGGGAAGGCCAACAAGGCAGATACCATGGTAGGAGCCTGTTATAGACCACCCAACCATGATGAAGATGTAGATGAAATACTCTATAAGCAGCTGGGAGAAACCTCACATCGCTTGCCCTTGTTCTCATGGTGCACTTGAACTGAACAGATGCCTGCTGGAAATACAATACAGCAGAGAGGAAACACTCCAGGAGGTTCCTGGATTGTGTGGAAGAGAACTTCCCAACACAGCTGGTGAGGGAGCCAACAAGGGAAAGTGCCTCGCTGGACATGTTGTTCATGAACAGAGAAGACTTGTAGGTGATGTGATGGTTGGAGGCCATCTTAGGCATAGCACTCACAAAATGATAGAATTTCTGATTCTTGGAAAACTAAGGAGGAGGGTCAGACGGACTGCTACCTTGGACTTCCAGAGGGCAGACTTTGGCCTGTTCAAGAGCCTGGTTGACAGAGTCCCTGGGGATGCAGTCCTGAAGGGCAAAGGAGTCCAGGAAGGCTAGACATTCTTCGAGAAGGAAATGTTAAAGGTGCAGGAGCAGGCTGTCCCCATGCACTGAAAGAAGAGCCGGTGCAGAGGAAGACTGGCTCAGCTGAAAACGGAGACTTGGCTAGAGGAGAAAGAGGAGAGAAAAAAAAAAAGTTTATGACCATTGGAAGAAGGGGCAGGCTACCTGTGAGGACTACAAGGATGTCTTGAGGTTATGCAGGGAGAAAATTAGAAGTGCCAAAGTCCAACTAGAACTTATTCTAGCTACTGCTGTAAAAGACAATTAAAAATGTTTCTCTAGAAACATAGCAACAAATACATTAGCAACAAAAGGAGGTCTAA